>NW_027508110.1:0-44641 GCF_051348905.1 Ranitomeya variabilis
GGGACGGCCGCCGTCGAAGGGGCCGCCGAGATCGAGCCCTTAAAGGGAATGTGGCAGGGTGAGGGTCGGCCGTCGACAAGGGGGTGAGGGGCGGCCGTCGACTGGGCCACCGAGATTGGGCCCTTAAAGGGAGTGTGGCAAGGTGAGGGGCGGCCTCCGAGATCGGGCCCTTAAAGGGAATGTGGCATGGTGAGGGGCGGCCTTCGACGAGGCAGCCGAGATTGGGCCCTTAAAGGGAATGTGGCAGGGTGAGGGGCGGCCTCCGAGATCGGGCCCTTAAAGGGAATGTGGCAGGGTGAGGGGCGGCCGTCGACTGGGCCACCGAGATCGGTCCCTTAAAGGGAGTGTGGCAGGGTGAGGGGCGGCCTCCGAGATCGGGCCCTTAAAGGGAATGTGGTATGGTGAGCGGCGGCCGTCGACGAGGCAGCCGAGATCGGGCCCTTAAAGGGAATGTGGCAGGGTGAGGGACGGCCGTCGAAGGGGCCGCCGAGATTGGTCCCTTAAAGGGAATGTGGCAGGGTGAGGTGCGGCCGTCCACGGGTCCGCCGAGATTGGGTCCTTAAAGGGAATGTGGCAGGGTGAGGGGCGGCCGTCCATGGGGCCGCCGAGATTGTGCCCTTAAAGGGAATGTGGCAGGGTGAGGGGTGCCCTCCGAGATCGGGCCCTTAAAGGGAATGTGGCGGGGTAAGGGGCGGCCGCCGAGATCGGGCCCTTAAAGGGAATGTGGCAGTCTGAGGGGCGGCCGCCGAGATTGCGCCCTTAAAGGGAATGTGGCATGGTGAGAGGCGGCCGACGACGGGGCTGCCAAGATCGGGTCATTAAAGGGAATGTGGCAGGGTGAGGGGCGGCCTCCGAGATCGGGCCCTTAAAGGGAATGTGGCATGGTGAGGGGCGGCCTTCGACGAGGAAGCCGAGATCGGGCCCTTAAAGGGAATGTGGCGGGGTAAGGGGCGGCCACCGAGATTGGGCTCTTAAAGGGAATGTGGCAGTCTGAGGGGCGGCCGTCGACGGTGCCTCCGACATCGGGCCCTTAAAGGGAATGTGGCATGGTGAGGGACTGCCGCCGTCGAAGTGGCCGCCGAGATCGAGCCCTTAAAGGGAATGTGGCAGGGTGAGGGTCGGCCGTCGACAAGGGGGTGAGGGGCGGCCGTCGACGAGGCCGCCGAGATTGGGCCCTTAAAGGGAATGTGGCAGTCTGAGGGGCGGCCGCCGAGATTGCGCCCTTAAAGGGAATGTGGCATGGTGAGAGGCGGCCGACGACGAGGCAGCCGAGATTGGGCCCTTAAAGGGAATGTGGCAGGGTGAGGGGCGGCCTCCGAGTTCGGGCCCTTAAAGGGAATGTGGCAGGGTGAGGGGCGGCCGTCGACTGGGCCACCGAGATCGGTCCCTTAAAGGGAGTGTGGCAGGGTGAGGGGCGGCCTCCGAGATCGGGCCCTTAAAGGGAATGTGGTATGGTGAGCGGCGGCCGTCGACGAGGCAGCCGAGATCGGGCCCTTAAAGGGAATGTGGCAGGGTGAGGGACGGCCGTCGGAGGGGCCGCCGAGATTGGTCCCTTAAAGGGAATGTGGCAGGGTGAGGTGCGGCCATCCACGGGTCCGCCGAGATTGGGCCCTTAAAGGGAATGTGGCAGGGTAAGGGCAGCCGCCGAGTTTGGACCCTTAAAGGGAATGTGGCAGTCTGAGGGGCGGCCGTCGACGGTGCCGCCGAGATCGGGCCCTTAAAGGGAATGTGGCAGGGTGAGGGACGGCCGCCGTCGAAGGGGCCGCCGAGATCGAGCCCTTAAAGGGAATGTGGCAGGGTGAGGGTCGGCCGTCGACAAGGGGGTGAGGGGCGGCCGTCGACGAGGCCGCCGAGATTGGGCCCTTAAAGGGAATGTGGCAGGGTGAGGGGCGGCCGTCGACAAGGGGATGAGGGGCAGCCGTCGACCGGGCCGCCGAGAATGGGCCCTTAAAGGGAATGTGGCAGTCTGAGGGGCGGCCGCCGAGATTGCGCCTTTAAAGGGAATGTGGCATGGTGAGAGGCGGCCGACGAAGGGGCTGCCAAGATCGGGCCATTAAAGGGAATGTGGCAGGGTGAGGGTCGGCCTCCGAGATCGGGCCCTTAAAGGGAATGTGGCTTGGTGAGAGGCGGACATCGACGAGGCAGCCGAGATTGGACCCTTAAAGGGAATGTGGCAGTCTGAGGGGCGGCCGTCGACGGTGCCGCCGAGATCGGGCCCTTAAAGGGTATGTGGCAGGGTGAGGGTCGGCCGTCGACAAGGGGGTGAGGGGCGGCCGTCGACTGGGCCACCGAGATTGGGCCCTTAAAGGGAGTGTGGCATGGTGAGGGGCGGCCGCCGAGATTGCGCCCTTAAAGGGAATGTGGCGGGGTAAGGGGCGGCCGCCAAGATTGGGCCCTTAAAGGGAATGTGGCAGTCTGAGGGGCGGCCGTCGACGGTGCCGCCGAGATTGGGCCCTTAAAGGGAATGTGGCAGGGTGAGGGACGGCCGCCGTCGAAGGGGCCGCCGAGATCGAGCCCTTAAAGGGAATGTGGCAGGGTGAGGGTCGGCCGTCGACAAGGGGGTGAGGGGCGGCCGTCGACTGGGCCACCGAGATTGGGCCCTTAAAGGGAGTGTGGCAAGGTGAGGGGCGGCCTCCGAGATCGGGCCCTTAAAGGGAATGTGGCATGGTGAGGGGCGGCCTTCGACGAGGCAGCCGAGATTGGGCCCTTAAAGGGAATGTGGCAGGGTGAGGGGCGGCCTCCGAGATCGGGCCCTTAAAGGGAATGTGGCAGGGTGAGGGGCGGCCGTCGACTGGGCCACCGAGATCGGTCCCTTAAAGGGAGTGTGGCAGGGTGAGGGGCGGCCTCCGAGATCGGGCCCTTAAAGGGAATGTGGTATAGTGAGCGGCGGCCGTCGACGAGGCAGCCGAGATCGGGCCCTTAAAGGGAATGTGGCAGGGTGAGGGACGGCCGTCGAAGGGGCCGCCGAGATTGGTCCCTTAAAGGGAATGTGGCAGGGTGAGGTGCGGCCGTCCACGGGTCCGCCGAGATTGGGTCCTTAAAGGGAATGTGGCAGGGTGAGGGGCGGCCGTCCATGGGGCCGCCGAGATTGTGCCCTTAAAGGGAATGTGGCAGGGTGAGGGGTGCCCTCCGAGATCGGGCCCTTAAAGGGAATGTGGCGGGGTAAGGGGCGGCCGCCGAGATCGGGCCCTTAAAGGGAATGTGGCAGTCTGAGGGGCGGCCGCCGAGATTGCGCCCTTAAAGGGAATGTGGCATGGTGAGAGGCGGCCGACGACGGGGCTGCCAAGATCGGGTCATTAAAGGGAATGTGGCAGGGTGAGGGGCGGCCTCCGAGATCGGGCCCTTAAAGGGAATGTGGCATGGTGAGGGGCGGCCTTCGACGAGGAAGCCGAGATCGGGCCCTTAAAGGGAATGTGGCGGGGTAAGGGGCGGCCACCGAGATTGGGCTCTTAAAGGGAATGTGGCAGTCTGAGGGGCGGCCGTCGACGGTGCCTCCGACATCGGGCCCTTAAAGGGAATGTGGCATGGTGAGGGACTGCCGCCGTCGAAGTGGCCGCCG
The DNA here is from genome assembly GCF_051348905.1 of Ranitomeya variabilis. NCBI lineage: Eukaryota > Metazoa > Chordata > Amphibia > Anura > Dendrobatidae > Ranitomeya > Ranitomeya variabilis. The sequence continues at coordinate 3,560 of NW_027508110.1, forward strand.
AGATCGAGCCCTTAAAGGAAATGTGGCAGGGTGAGGGTCGGCCGTCGACAAGGGGGTGAGGGGCGGCCGTCGACGAGGCCGCCGAGATTGGGCCCTTAAAGGGAATGTGGCAGTCTGAGGGGCGGCCGCCGAGATTGCGCCCTTAAAGGGAATGTGGCATGGTGAGAGGCGGCCGACGACGGGGCTGCCAAGATCGGGCCATTAAAGGGAATGTGGCAGGGTGAGGGGCGGCCTCCGAGATCGGGCCCTTAAAGGGAATGTGGCATGGTGAGTGGCGGCCTTCGACGAGGCAGCCGAGATTGGGCCCTTAAAGGGAATGTGGCAGGGTGAGGGGCGGCCTCCGAGTTCGGGCCCTTAAAGGGAATGTGGCAGGGTGAGGGGCGGCCGTCGACTGGGCCACCGAGATCGGTCCCTTAAAGGGAGTGTGGCAGGGTGAGGGGCGGCCTCCGAGATCGGGCCCTTAAAGGGAATGTGGTATGGTGAGCGGCGGCCGTCGACGAGGCAGCCGAGATCGGGCCCTTAAAGGGAATGTGGCAGGGTGAGGGACGGCCGTCGGAGGGGCCGCCGAGATTGGTCCCTTAAAGGGAATGTGGCAGGGTGAGGTGCGGCCGTCCACGGGTCCGCCGAGATTGGGCCCTTAAAGGGAATGTGGCAGGGTAAGGGCAGCCGCCGAGTTTGGACCCTTAAAGGGAATGTGGCAGTCTGAGGGGCGGCCGTCGACGGTGCCGCCGAGATCGGGCCCTTAAAGGGAATGTGGCAGGGTGAGGGACGGCCGCCGTCGAAGGGGCCGCCGAGATCGAGCCCTTAAAGGGAATGTGGCAGGGTGAGGGTCGGCCGTCGACAAGGGGGTGAGGGGCGGCCGTCGACGAGGCCGCCGAGATTGGGCCCTTAAAGGGAATGTGGCAGGGTGAGGGGCGGCCGTCGACAAGGGGATGAGGGGCAGCCGTCGACCGGGCCGCCGAGAATGGGCCCTTAAAGGGAATGTGGCAGTCTGAGGGGCGGCCGCCGAGATTGCGCCTTTAAAGGGAATGTGGCATGGTGAGAGGCGGCCGACGAAGGGGCTGCCAAGATCGGGCCATTAAAGGGAATGTGGCAGGGTGAGGGTCGGCCTCCGAGATCGGGCCCTTAAAGGGAATGTGGCTTGGTGAGAGGCGGCCATCGACGAGGCAGCCGAGATTGGACCCTTAAAGGGAATGTGGCAGTCTGAGGGGCGGCCGTCGACGGTGCCGCCGAGATCGGGCCCTTAAAGGGTATGTGGCAGGGTGAGGGTCGGCCGTCGACAAGGGGGTGAGGGGCGGCCGTCGACTGGGCCACCGAGATTGGGCCCTTAAAGGGAGTGTGGCATGGTGAGGGGCGGCCGCCGAGATTGCGCCCTTAAAGGGAATGTGGCGGGGTAAGGGGCGGCCGCCAAGATTGGGCCCTTAAAGGGAATGTGGCAGTCTGAGGGGCGGCCGTCGACGGTGCCGCCGAGATTGGGCCCTTAAAGGGAATGTGGCAGGGTGAGGGACGGCCGCCGTCGAAGGGGCCGCCGAGATCGAGCCCTTAAAGGGAATGTGGCAGGGTGAGGGTCGGCCGTCGACAAGGGGGTGAGGGGCGGCCGTCGACTGGGCCACCGAGATTGGGCCCTTAAAGGGAGTGTGGCAAGGTGAGGGGCGGCCTCCGAGATCGGGCCCTTAAAGGGAATGTGGCATGGTGAGGGGCGGCCTTCGACGAGGCAGCCGAGATTGGGCCCTTAAAGGGAATGTGGCAGGGTGAGGGGCGGCCTCCGAGATCGGGCCCTTAAAGGGAATGTGGCAGGGTGAGGGGCGGCCGTCGACTGGGCCACCGAGATCGGTCCCTTAAAGGGAGTGTGGCAGGGTGAGGGGCGGCCTCCGAGATCGGGCCCTTAAAGGGAATGTGGTATGGTGAGCGGCGGCCGTCGACGAGGCAGCCGAGATCGGGCCCTTAAAGGGAATGTGGCAGGGTGAGGGACGGCCGTCGAAGGGGCCGCCGAGATTGGTCCCTTAAAGGGAATGTGGCAGGGTGAGGTGCGGCCGTCCACGGGTCCGCCGAGATTGGGTCCTTAAAGGGAATGTGGCAGGGTGAGGGGCGGCCGTCCATGGGGCCGCCGAGATTGTGCCCTTAAAGGGAATGTGGCAGGGTGAGGGGTGCCCTCCGAGATCGGGCCCTTAAAGGGAATGTGGCGGGGTAAGGGGCGGCCGCCGAGATCGGGCCCTTAAAGGGAATGTGGCAGTCTGAGGGGCGGCCGCCGAGATTGCGCCCTTAAAGGGAATGTGGCATGGTGAGAGGCGGCCGACGACGGGGCTGCCAAGATCGGGTCATTAAAGGGAATGTGGCAGGGTGAGGGGCGGCCTCCGAGATCGGGCCCTTAAAGGGAATGTGGCATGGTGAGGGGCGGCCTTCGACGAGGAAGCCGAGATCGGGCCCTTAAAGGGAATGTGGCGGGGTAAGGGGCGGCCACCGATATTGGGCTCTTAAAGGGAATGTGGCAGTCTGAGGGGCGGCCGTCGACGGTGCCTCCGACATCGGGCCCTTAAAGGGAATGTGGCATGGTGAGGGACTGCCGCCGTCGAAGTGGCCGCCGAGATCGAGCCCTTAAAGGGAATGTGGCAGGGTGAGGGTCGGCCGTCGACAAGGGGGTGAGGGGCGGCCGTCGACGAGGCCGCCGAGATTGGGCCCTTAAAGGGAATGTGGCAGTCTGAGGGGCGGCCGCCGAGATTGCGCCCTTAAAGGGAATGTGGCATGGTGAGAGGCGGCCGACGACGAGGCAGCCGAGATTGGGCCCTTAAAGGGAATGTGGCAGGGTGAGGGGCGGCCTCCGAGTTCGGGCCCTTAAAGGGAATGTGGCAGGGTGAGGGGCGGCCGTCGACTGGGCCACCGAGATCGGTCCCTTAAAGGGAGTGTGGCAGGGTGAGGGGCGGCCTCCGAGATCGGGCCCTTAAAGGGAATGTGGTATGGTGAGCGGCGGCCGTCGACGAGGCAGCCGAGATCGGGCCCTTAAAGGGAATGTGGCAGGGTGAGGGACGGCCGTCGGAGGGGCCGCCGAGATTGGTCCCTTAAAGGGAATGTGGCAGGGTGAGGTGCGGCCATCCACGGGTCCGCCGAGATTGGGCCCTTAAAGGGAATGTGGCAGGGTAAGGGCAGCCGCCGAGTTTGGACCCTTAAAGGGAATGTGGCAGTCTGAGGGGCGGCCGTCGACGGTGCCGCCGAGATCGGGCCCTTAAAGGGAATGTGGCAGGGTGAGGGACGGCCGCCGTCGAAGGGGCCGCCGAGATCGAGCCCTTAAAGGGAATGTGGCAGGGTGAGGGTCGGCCGTCGACAAGGGGGTGAGGGGCGGCCGTCGACGAGGCCGCCGAGATTGGGCCCTTAAAGGGAATGTGGCAGGGTGAGGGGCGGCCGTCGACAAGGGGATGAGGGGCAGCCGTCGACCGGGCCGCCGAGAATGGGCCCTTAAAGGGAATGTGGCAGTCTGAGGGGCGGCCGCCGAGATTGCGCCTTTAAAGGGAATGTGGCATGGTGAGAGGCGGCCGACGAAGGGGCTGCCAAGATCGGGCCATTAAAGGGAATGTGGCAGGGTGAGGGTCGGCCTCCGAGATCGGGCCCTTAAAGGGAATGTGGCTTGGTGAGAGGCGGACATCGACGAGGCAGCCGAGATTGGACCCTTAAAGGGAATGTGGCAGTCTGAGGGGCGGCCGTCGACGGTGCCGCCGAGATCGGGCCCTTAAAGGGTATGTGGCAGGGTGAGGGTCGGCCGTCGACAAGGGGGTGAGGGGCGGCCGTCGACTGGGCCACCGAGATTGGGCCCTTAAAGGGAGTGTGGCATGGTGAGGGGCGGCCGCCGAGATTGCGCCCTTAAAGGGAATGTGGCGGGGTAAGGGGCGGCCGCCAAGATTGGGCCCTTAAAGGGAATGTGGCAGTCTGAGGGGCGGCCGTCGACGGTGCCGCCGAGATTGGGCCCTTAAAGGGAATGTGGCAGGGTGAGGGACGGCCGCCGTCGAAGGGGCCGCCGAGATCGAGCCCTTAAAGGGAATGTGGCAGGGTGAGGGTCGGCCGTCGACAAGGGGGTGAGGGGCGGCCGTCGACTGGGCCACCGAGATTGGGCCCTTAAAGGGAGTGTGGCAAGGTGAGGGGCGGCCTCCGAGATCGGGCCCTTAAAGGGAATGTGGCATGGTGAGGGGCGGCCTTCGACGAGGCAGCCGAGATTGGGCCCTTAAAGGGAATGTGGCAGGGTGAGGGGCGGCCTCCGAGATCGGGCCCTTAAAGGGAATGTGGCAGGGTGAGGGGCGGCCGTCGACTGGGCCACCGAGATCGGTCCCTTAAAGGGAGTGTGGCAGGGTGAGGGGCGGCCTCCGAGATCGGGCCCTTAAAGGGAATGTGGTATAGTGAGCGGCGGCCGTCGACGAGGCAGCCGAGATCGGGCCCTTAAAGGGAATGTGGCAGGGTGAGGGACGGCCGTCGAAGGGGCCGCCGAGATTGGTCCCTTAAAGGGAATGTGGCAGGGTGAGGTGCGGCCGTCCACGGGTCCGCCGAGATTGGGTCCTTAAAGGGAATGTGGCAGGGTGAGGGGCGGCCGTCCATGGGGCCGCCGAGATTGTGCCCTTAAAGGGAATGTGGCAGGGTGAGGGGTGCCCTCCGAGATCGGGCCCTTAAAGGGAATGTGGCGGGGTAAGGGGCGGCCGCCGAGATCGGGCCCTTAAAGGGAATGTGGCAGTCTGAGGGGCGGCCGCCGAGATTGCGCCCTTAAAGGGAATGTGGCATGGTGAGAGGCGGCCGACGACGGGGCTGCCAAGATCGGGTCATTAAAGGGAATGTGGCAGGGTGAGGGGCGGCCTCCGAGATCGGGCCCTTAAAGGGAATGTGGCATGGTGAGGGGCGGCCTTCGACGAGGAAGCCGAGATCGGGCCCTTAAAGGGAATGTGGCGGGGTAAGGGGCGGCCACCGAGATTGGGCTCTTAAAGGGAATGTGGCAGTCTGAGGGGCGGCCGTCGACGGTGCCTCCGACATCGGGCCCTTAAAGGGAATGTGGCATGGTGAGGGACTGCCGCCGTCGAAGTGGCCGCCGAGATCGAGCCCTTAAAGGAAATGTGGCAGGGTGAGGGTCGGCCGTCGACAAGGGGGTGAGGGGCGGCCGTCGACGAGGCCGCCGAGATTGGGCCCTTAAAGGGAATGTGGCAGTCTGAGGGGCGGCCGCCGAGATTGCGCCCTTAAAGGGAATGTGGCATGGTGAGAGGCGGCCGACGACGGGGCTGCCAAGATCGGGCCATTAAAGGGAATGTGGCAGGGTGAGGGGCGGCCTCCGAGATCGGGCCCTTAAAGGGAATGTGGCATGGTGAGTGGCGGCCTTCGACGAGGCAGCCGAGATTGGGCCCTTAAAGGGAATGTGGCAGGGTGAGGGGCGGCCTCCGAGTTCGGGCCCTTAAAGGGAATGTGGCAGGGTGAGGGGCGGCCGTCGACTGGGCCACCGAGATCGGTCCCTTAAAGGGAGTGTGGCAGGGTGAGGGGCGGCCTCCGAGATCGGGCCCTTAAAGGGAATGTGGTATGGTGAGCGGCGGCCGTCGACGAGGCAGCCGAGATCGGGCCCTTAAAGGGAATGTGGCAGGGTGAGGGACGGCCGTCGGAGGGGCCGCCGAGATTGGTCCCTTAAAGGGAATGTGGCAGGGTGAGGTGCGGCCGTCCACGGGTCCGCCGAGATTGGGCCCTTAAAGGGAATGTGGCAGGGTAAGGGCAGCCGCCGAGTTTGGACCCTTAAAGGGAATGTGGCAGTCTGAGGGGCGGCCGTCGACGGTGCCGCCGAGATCGGGCCCTTAAAGGGAATGTGGCAGGGTGAGGGACGGCCGCCGTCGAAGGGGCCGCCGAGATCGAGCCCTTAAAGGGAATGTGGCAGGGTGAGGGTCGGCCGTCGACAAGGGGGTGAGGGGCGGCCGTCGACGAGGCCGCCGAGATTGGGCCCTTAAAGGGAATGTGGCAGGGTGAGGGGCGGCCGTCGACAAGGGGATGAGGGGCAGCCGTCGACCGGGCCGCCGAGAATGGGCCCTTAAAGGGAATGTGGCAGTCTGAGGGGCGGCCGCCGAGATTGCGCCTTTAAAGGGAATGTGGCATGGTGAGAGGCGGCCGACGAAGGGGCTGCCAAGATCGGGCCATTAAAGGGAATGTGGCAGGGTGAGGGTCGGCCTCCGAGATCGGGCCCTTAAAGGGAATGTGGCTTGGTGAGAGGCGGCCATCGACGAGGCAGCCGAGATTGGACCCTTAAAGGGAATGTGGCAGTCTGAGGGGCGGCCGTCGACGGTGCCGCCGAGATCGGGCCCTTAAAGGGTATGTGGCAGGGTGAGGGTCGGCCGTCGACAAGGGGGTGAGGGGCGGCCGTCGACTGGGCCACCGAGATTGGGCCCTTAAAGGGAGTGTGGCATGGTGAGGGGCGGCCGCCGAGATTGCGCCCTTAAAGGGAATGTGGCGGGGTAAGGGGCGGCCGCCAAGATTGGGCCCTTAAAGGGAATGTGGCAGTCTGAGGGGCGGCCGTCGACGGTGCCGCCGAGATTGGGCCCTTAAAGGGAATGTGGCAGGGTGAGGGACGGCCGCCGTCGAAGGGGCCGCCGAGATCGAGCCCTTAAAGGGAATGTGGCAGGGTGAGGGTCGGCCGTCGACAAGGGGGTGAGGGGCGGCCGTCGACTGGGCCACCGAGATTGGGCCCTTAAAGGGAGTGTGGCAAGGTGAGGGGTGGCCTCCGAGATCGGGCCCTTAAAGGGAATGTGGCATGGTGAGGGGCGGCCTTCGACGAGGCAGCCGAGATTGGGCCCTTAAAGGGAATGTGGCAGGGTGAGGGGCGGCCGTCGACTGGGCCACCGAGATCGGTCCCTTAAAGGGAGTGTGGCAGGGTGAGGGGCGGCCTCCGAGATCGGGCCCTTAAAGGGAATGTGGTATGGTGAGCGGCGGCCGTCGACGAGGCAGCCGAGATCGGGCCCTTAAAGGGAATGTGGCAGGGTGAGGGTCGGCCGTCGACAAGGGGGTGAGGGGCGGCCGTCGACGAGGCCTCCGAGATCGGGCCCTTAAAGGGAATGTGGCATGGTGAGGGGCGGCCATCGACGAGGCAGCCGAGATTGGACCCTTAAAGGGAATGTGGCAGTCTGAGGGGCGGCCGTCGACGGTGCCGCCGAGATCGGGCCCTTAAAGGGTATGTGGCAGGGTGAGGGTCGGCCGTCGACTGGGCCACCGAGATTGGGCCCTTAAAGGGAATGTGGCAGGGTGAGGGGCGGCCGTCCATGGGGCCGCCGAGATTGTGCCCTTAAAGGGAATGTGGCAGGGTGAGGGACGGCCGCCGTCGAAGGGGCCGCCGAGATTGGGCCCTTAAAGGGAATGTGGCAGTCTGAGGGGCGGCCGCCGAGATTGCGCCCTTAAAGGGAATGTGGCATGGTGAGAGGCGGCCGACGACGGGGCTGCCAAGATCGGGTCATTAAAGGGAATGTGGCAGGGTGAGGGGCGGCCTCCGAGATCGGGCCCTTAAAGGGAATGTGGCATGGTGAGGGGCGGCCTTCGACGAGGCAGCCGAGATCGGGCCCTTAAAGGGAATGTGGCGGGGTAAGGGGCGGCCGCCGAGATTGGGCTCTTAAAGGGAATGTGGCAGTCTGAGGGACGGCCGCCGTCGAAGGGGCCGCCGAGATCGAGCCCTTAAAGGGAATGTGGCAGGGTGAGGGTCAGCCGTCGACAAGGGGGTGAGGGGCGGACGTCGATGAGGCCGCCGAGATTGGGCCCTTAAAGGGAATGTGGCAGTCTGAGGGGCGGCCGCCGAGATTGCGCCCTTAAAGGGAATGTGGCATGGTGAGAGGCGGCCGACGACGGGGCTGCCAAGATCGGGTCATTAAAGGGAATGTGGCAGGGTGAGGGGCGGCCTCCGAGATCGGGCCCTTAAAGGGAATGTGGCATGGTGAGGGGCGGCCTTCGACGAGGAAGCCGAGATCGGGCCCTTAAAGGGAATGTGGTGGGGTAAGGGGCGGCCACCGAGATTGGGCTCTTAAAGGGAAAGTGGCAGTCTGAGGGGCGGCCGTCGACGGTGCCGCCGAGATTGGGCCCTTAAAGGGAATGTGGCAGGGTGAGGGATGGCCGCCGTCGAAGGGGCCGCCGAGATCGAGCCCTTAAAGGGAATGTGGCATGGTGAGGGGCGGCCATCGACGAGACAGCCGAGATTGGACCCTTAAAGGGAATGTGGCAGTCTGAGGGGCGGCCGTCGACGGTGCCTCCGACATCGGGCCCTTAAAGGGAATGTGGCATGGTGAGGGACGGCCGCCGTCGAAGTGGCCGCCGAGATCGAGCCCTTAAAGGGAATGTGGCAGGGTGAGGGTCGGCCGTCGACAAGGGGGTGAGGGGCGGCCGTCGACGAGGCCGCCGAGATTGGGCCCTTAAAGGGAATGTGGCAGTCTGAGGGGCGGCCGCCGAGATTGCGCCCTTAAAGGGAATGTGGCATGGTGAGAGGCGGCCGACGACGGGGCTGCCAAGATCGGGCCATTAAAGGGAATGTGGCAGGGTGAGGGGCGGCCTCCGAGATCGGGCCCTTAAAGGGAATGTGGCATGGTGAGTGGCGGCCTTCGACGAGGCAGCCGAGATTGGGCCCTTAAAGGGAATGTGGCAGGGTGAGGGGCGGCCTCCGAGTTCGGGCCCTTAAAGGGAATGTGGCAGGGTGAGGGGCGGCCGTCGACTGGGCCACCGAGATCGGTCCCTTAAAGGGAGTGTGGCAGGGTGAGGGGCGGCCTCCGAGATCGGGCCCTTAAAGGGAATGTGGTATGGTGAGCGGCGGCCGTCGACGAGGCAGCCGAGATCGGGCCCTTAAAGGGAATGTGGCAGGGTGAGGGACGGCCGTCGGAGGGGCCGCCGAGATTGGTCCCTTAAAGGGAATGTGGCAGGGTGAGGTGCGGCCGTCCACGGGTCCGCCGAGATTGGGTCCTTAAAGGGAATGTGGCAGGGTGAGGGGCGGCCGTCCATGGGGCCGCCGAGATTGTGCCCTTAAAGGGAATGTGGCAGGGTGAGGGGTGCCCTCCGAGATCGGGCCCTTAAAGGGAATGTGGCGGGGTAAGGGGCGGCCGCCGAGATCGGGCCCTTAAAGGGAATGTGGCAGTCTGAGGGGCGGCCGCCGAGATTGCGCCCTTAAAGGGAATGTGGCATGGTGAGAGGCGGCCGACGACGGGGCTGCCAAGATCGGGTCATTAAAGGGAATGTGGCAGGGTGAGGGGCGGCCTCCGAGATCGGGCCCTTAAAGGGAATGTGGCAGGGTGAGGGACGGCCGTCGAAGGGGCCGCCGAGATTGGTCCCTTAAAGGGAATGTGGCAGGGTGAGGTGCGGCCGTCCACGGGTCCGCCGAGATTGGGTCCTTAAAGGGAATGTGGCAGGGTGAGGGGCGGCCGTCCATGGGGCCGCCGAGATTGTGCCCTTAAAGGGAATGTGGCAGGGTGAGGGGTGCCCTCCGAGATCGGGCCCTTAAAGGGAATGTGGCGGGGTAAGGGGCGGCCGCCGAGATCGGGCCCTTAAAGGGAATGTGGCAGTCTGAGGGGCGGCCGCCGAGATTGCGCCCTTAAAGGGAATGTGGCATGGTGAGAGGCGGCCGACGACGGGGCTGCCAAGATCGGGTCATTAAAGGGAATGTGGCAGGGTGAGGGGCGGCCTCCGAGATCGGGCCCTTAAAGGGAATGTGGCATGGTGAGGGGCGGCCTTCGACGAGGAAGCCGAGATCGGGCCCTTAAAGGGAATGTGGCGGGGTAAGGGGCGGCCACCGAGATTGGGCTCTTAAAGGGAATGTGGCAGTCTGAGGGGCGGCCGTCGACGGTGCCTCCGACATCGGGCCCTTAAAGGGAATGTGGCATGGTGAGGGACTGCCGCCGTCGAAGTGGCCGCCGAGATCGAGCCCTTAAAGGGAATGTGGCAGGGTGAGGGTCGGCCGTCGACAAGGGGGTGAGGGGCGGCCGTCGACGAGGCCGCCGAGATTGGGCCCTTAAAGGGAATGTGGCAGTCTGAGGGGCGGCCGCCGAGATTGCGCCCTTAAAGGGAATGTGGCATGGTGAGAGGCGGCCTTCGACGAGGCAGCCGAGATTGGGCCCTTAAAGGGAATGTGGCAGGGTGAGGGGCGGCCTCCGAGTTCGGGCCCTTAAAGGGAATGTGGCAGGGTGAGGGGCGGCCGTCGACTGGGCCACCGAGATCGGTCCCTTAAAGGGAGTGTGGCAGGGTGAGGGGCGGCCTCCGAGATCGGGCCCTTAAAGGGAATGTGGTATGGTGAGCGGCGGCCGTCGACGAGGCAGCCGAGATCGGGCCCTTAAAGGGAATGTGGCAGGGTGAGGGACGGCCGTCGGAGGGGCCGCCGAGATTGGTCCCTTAAAGGGAATGTGGCAGGGTGAGGTGCGGCCGTCCACGGGTCCGCCGAGATTGGGCCCTTAAAGGGAATGTGGCAGGGTAAGGGCAGCCGCCGAGTTTGGACCCTTAAAGGGAATGTGGCAGTCTGAGGGGCGGCCGTCGACGGTGCCGCCGAGATCGGGCCCTTAAAGGGAATGTGGCAGGGTGAGGGACGGCCGCCGTCGAAGGGGCCGCCGAGATCGAGCCCTTAAAGGGAATGTGGCAGGGTGAGGGTCGGCCGTCGACAAGGGGGTGAGGGGCGGCCGTCGACGAGGCCGCCGAGATTGGGCCCTTAAAGGGAATGTGGCAGGGTGAGGGGCGGCCGTCGACAAGGGGATGAGGGGCAGCCGTCGACCGGGCCGCCGAGAATGGGCCCTTAAAGGGAATGTGGCAGTCTGAGGGGCGGCCGCCGAGATTGCGCCTTTAAAGGGAATGTGGCATGGTGAGAGGCGGCCGACGAAGGGGCTGCCAAGATCGGGCCATTAAAGGGAATGTGGCAGGGTGAGGGTCGGCCTCCGAGATCGGGCCCTTAAAGGGAATGTGGCTTGGTGAGAGGCGGCCATCGACGAGGCAGCCGAGATTGGACCCTTAAAGGGAATGTGGCAGTCTGAGGGGCGGCCGTCGACGGTGCCGCCGAGATCGGGCCCTTAAAGGGTATGTGGCAGGGTGAGGGTCGGCCGTCGACAAGGGGGTGAGGGGCGGCCGTCGACTGGGCCACCGAGATTGGGCCCTTAAAGGGAGTGTGGCATGGTGAGGGGCGGCCGCCGAGATTGCGCCCTTAAAGGGAATGTGGCGGGGTAAGGGGCGGCCGCCAAGATTGGGCCCTTAAAGGGAATGTGGCAGTCTGAGGGGCGGCCGTCGACGGTGCCGCCGAGATTGGGCCCTTAAAGGGAATGTGGCAGGGTGAGGGACGGCCGCCGTCGAAGGGGCCGCCGAGATCGAGCCCTTAAAGGGAATGTGGCAGGGTGAGGGTCGGCCGTCGACAAGGGGGTGAGGGGCGGCCGTCGACTGGGCCACCGAGATTGGGCCCTTAAAGGGAGTGTGGCAAGGTGAGGGGTGGCCTCCGAGATCGGGCCCTTAAAGGGAATGTGGCATGGTGAGGGGCGGCCTTCGACGAGGCAGCCGAGATTGGGCCCTTAAAGGGAATGTGGCAGGGTGAGGGGCGGCCTCCGAGATCGGGCCCTTAAAGGGAATGTGGCAGGGTGAGGGGCGGCCGTCGACTGGGCCACCGAGATCGGTCCCTTAAAGGGAGTGTGGCAGGGTGAGGGGCGGCCTCCGAGATCGGGCCCTTAAAGGGAATGTGGTATGGTGAGCGGCGGCCGTCGACGAGGCAGCCGAGATCGGGCCCTTAAAGGGAATGTGGCAGGGTGAGGGTCGGCCGTCGACAAGGGGGTGAGGGGCGGCCGTCGACGAGGCCTCCGAGATCGGGCCCTTAAAGGGAATGTGGCATGGTGAGGGGCGGCCATCGACGAGGCAGCCGAGATTGGACCCTTAAAGGGAATGTGGCAGTCTGAGGGGCGGCCGTCGACGGTGCCGCCGAGATCGGGCCCTTAAAGGGTATGTGGCAGGGTGAGGGTCGGCCGTCGACTGGGCCACCGAGATTGGGCCCTTAAAGGGAATGTGGCAGGGTGAGGGGCGGCCGTCCATGGGGCCGCCGAGATTGTGCCCTTAAAGGGAATGTGGCAGGGTGAGGGACGGCCGCCGTCGAAGGGGCCGCCGAGATTGGGCCCTTAAAGGGAATGTGGCAGTCTGAGGGGCGGCCGCCGAGATTGCGCCCTTAAAGGGAATGTGGCATGGTGAGAGGCGGCCGACGACGGGGCTGCCAAGATCGGGTCATTAAAGGGAATGTGGCAGGGTGAGGGGCGGCCTCCGAGATCGGGCCCTTAAAGGGAATGTGGCATGGTGAGGGGCGGCCTTCGACGAGGCAGCCGAGATCGGGCCCTTAAAGGGAATGTGGCGGGGTAAGGGGCGGCCGCCGAGATTGGGCTCTTAAAGGGAATGTGGCAGTCTGAGGGACGGCCGCCGTCGAAGGGGCCGCCGAGATCGAGCCCTTAAAGGGAATGTGGCAGGGTGAGGGTCAGCCGTCGACAAGGGGGTGAGGGGCGGACGTCGATGAGGCCGCCGAGATTGGGCCCTTAAAGGGAATGTGGCAGTCTGAGGGGCGGCCGCCGAGATTGCGCCCTTAAAGGGAATGTGGCATGGTGAGAGGCGGCCGACGACGGGGCTGCCAAGATCGGGTCATTAAAGGGAATGTGGCAGGGTGAGGGGCGGCCTCCGAGATCGGGCCCTTAAAGGGAATGTGGCATGGTGAGGGGCGGCCTTCGACGAGGAAGCCGAGATCGGGCCCTTAAAGGGAATGTGGTGGGGTAAGGGGCGGCCACCGAGATTGGGCTCTTAAAGGGAAAGTGGCAGTCTGAGGGGCGGCCGTCGACGGTGCCGCCGAGATTGGGCCCTTAAAGGGAATGTGGCAGGGTGAGGGATGGCCGCCGTCGAAGGGGCCGCCGAGATCGAGCCCTTAAAGGGAATGTGGCATGGTGAGGGGCGGCCATCGACGAGACAGCCGAGATTGGACCCTTAAAGGGAATGTGGCAGTCTGAGGGGCGGCCGTCGACGGTGCCTCCGACATCGGGCCCTTAAAGGGAATGTGGCATGGTGAGGGACGGCCGCCGTCGAAGTGGCCGCCGAGATCGAGCCCTTAAAGGGAATGTGGCAGGGTGAGGGTCGGCCGTCGACAAGGGGGTGAGGGGCGGCCGTCGACGAGGCCGCCGAGATTGGGCCCTTAAAGGGAATGTGGCAGTCTGAGGGGCGGCCGCCGAGATTGCGCCCTTAAAGGGAATGTGGCATGGTGAGAGGCGGCCGACGACGGGGCTGCCAAGATCGGGCCATTAAAGGGAATGTGGCAGGGTGAGGGGCGGCCTCCGAGATCGGGCCCTTAAAGGGAATGTGGCATGGTGAGTGGCGGCCTTCGACGAGGCAGCCGAGATTGGGCCCTTAAAGGGAATGTGGCAGGGTGAGGGGCGGCCTCCGAGTTCGGGCCCTTAAAGGGAATGTGGCAGGGTGAGGGGCGGCCGTCGACTGGGCCACCGAGATCGGTCCCTTAAAGGGAGTGTGGCAGGGTGAGGGGCGGCCTCCGAGATCGGGCCCTTAAAGGGAATGTGGTATGGTGAGCGGCGGCCGTCGACGAGGCAGCCGAGATCGGGCCCTTAAAGGGAATGTGGCAGGGTGAGGGACGGCCGTCGGAGGGGCCGCCGAGATTGGTCCCTTAAAGGGAATGTGGCAGGGTGAGGTGCGGCCGTCCACGGGTCCGCCGAGATTGGGTCCTTAAAGGGAATGTGGCAGGGTGAGGGGCGGCCGTCCATGGGGCCGCCGAGATTGTGCCCTTAAAGGGAATGTGGCAGGGTGAGGGGTGCCCTCCGAGATCGGGCCCTTAAAGGGAATGTGGCGGGGTAAGGGGCGGCCGCCGAGATCGGGCCCTTAAAGGGAATGTGGCAGTCTGAGGGGCGGCCGCCGAGATTGCGCCCTTAAAGGGAATGTGGCATGGTGAGAGGCGGCCGACGACGGGGCTGCCAAGATCGGGTCATTAAAGGGAATGTGGCAGGGTGAGGGGCGGCCTCCGAGATCGGGCCCTTAAAGGGAATGTGGCAGGGTGAGGGACGGCCGTCGAAGGGGCCGCCGAGATTGGTCCCTTAAAGGGAATGTGGCAGGGTGAGGTGCGGCCGTCCACGGGTCCGCCGAGATTGGGTCCTTAAAGGGAATGTGGCAGGGTGAGGGGCGGCCGTCCATGGGGCCGCCGAGATTGTGCCCTTAAAGGGAATGTGGCAGGGTGAGGGGTGCCCTCCGAGATCGGGCCCTTAAAGGGAATGTGGCGGGGTAAGGGGCGGCCGCCGAGATCGGGCCCTTAAAGGGAATGTGGCAGTCTGAGGGGCGGCCGCCGAGATTGCGCCCTTAAAGGGAATGTGGCATGGTGAGAGGCGGCCGACGACGGGGCTGCCAAGATCGGGTCATTAAAGGGAATGTGGCAGGGTGAGGGGCGGCCTCCGAGATCGGGCCCTTAAAGGGAATGTGGCATGGTGAGGGGCGGCCTTCGACGAGGAAGCCGAGATCGGGCCCTTAAAGGGAATGTGGCGGGGTAAGGGGCGGCCACCGAGATTGGGCTCTTAAAGGGAATGTGGCAGTCTGAGGGGCGGCCGTCGACGGTGCCTCCGACATCGGGCCCTTAAAGGGAATGTGGCATGGTGAGGGACTGCCGCCGTCGAAGTGGCCGCCGAGATCGAGCCCTTAAAGGGAATGTGGCAGGGTGAGGGTCGGCCGTCGACAAGGGGGTGAGGGGCGGCCGTCGACGAGGCCGCCGAGATTGGGCCCTTAAAGGGAATGTGGCAGTCTGAGGGGCGGCCGCCGAGATTGCGCCCTTAAAGGGAATGTGGCATGGTGAGAGGCGGCCGACGACGAGGCAGCCGAGATTGGGCCCTTAAAGGGAATGTGGCAGGGTGAGGGGCGGCCTCCGAGTTCGGGCCCTTAAAGGGAATGTGGCAGGGTGAGGGGCGGCCGTCGACTGGGCCACCGAGATCGGTCCCTTAAAGGGAGTGTGGCAGGGTGAGGGGCGGCCTCCGAGATCGGGCCCTTAAAGGGAATGTGGTATGGTGAGCGGCGGCCGTCGACGAGGCAGCCGAGATCGGGCCCTTAAAGGGAATGTGGCAGGGTGAGGGACGGCCGTCGGAGGGGCCGCCGAGATTGGTCCCTTAAAGGGAATGTGGCAGGGTGAGGTGCGGCCATCCACGGGTCCGCCGAGATTGGGCCCTTAAAGGGAATGTGGCAGGGTAAGGGCAGCCGCCGAGTTTGGACCCTTAAAGGGAATGTGGCAGTCTGAGGGGCGGCCGTCGACGGTGCCGCCGAGATCGGGCCCTTAAAGGGAATGTGGCAGGGTGAGGGACGGCCGCCGTCGAAGGGGCCGCCGAGATCGAGCCCTTAAAGGGAATGTGGCAGGGTGAGGGTCGGCCGTCGACAAGGGGGTGAGGGGCGGCCGTCGACGAGGCCGCCGAGATTGGGCCCTTAAAGGGAATGTGGCAGGGTGAGGGGCGGCCGTCGACAAGGGGATGAGGGGCAGCCGTCGACCGGGCCGCCGAGAATGGGCCCTTAAAGGGAATGTGGCAGTCTGAGGGGCGGCCGCCGAGATTGCGCCTTTAAAGGGAATGTGGCATGGTGAGAGGCGGCCGACGAAGGGGCTGCCAAGATCGGGCCATTAAAGGGAATGTGGCAGGGTGAGGGTCGGCCTCCGAGATCGGGCCCTTAAAGGGAATGTGGCTTGGTGAGAGGCGGACATCGACGAGGCAGCCGAGATTGGACCCTTAAAGGGAATGTGGCAGTCTGAGGGGCGGCCGTCGACGGTGCCGCCGAGATCGGGCCCTTAAAGGGTATGTGGCAGGGTGAGGGTCGGCCGTCGACAAGGGGGTGAGGGGCGGCCGTCGACTGGGCCACCGAGATTGGGCCCTTAAAGGGAGTGTGGCATGGTGAGGGGCGGCCGCCGAGATTGCGCCCTTAAAGGGAATGTGGCGGGGTAAGGGGCGGCCGCCAAGATTGGGCCCTTAAAGGGAATGTGGCAGTCTGAGGGGCGGCCGTCGACGGTGCCGCCGAGATTGGGCCCTTAAAGGGAATGTGGCAGGGTGAGGGACGGCCGCCGTCGAAGGGGCCGCCGAGATCGAGCCCTTAAAGGGAATGTGGCAGGGTGAGGGTCGGCCGTCGACAAGGGGGTGAGGGGCGGCCGTCGACTGGGCCACCGAGATTGGGCCCTTAAAGGGAGTGTGGCAAGGTGAGGGGCGGCCTCCGAGATCGGGCCCTTAAAGGGAATGTGGCATGGTGAGGGGCGGCCTTCGACGAGGCAGCCGAGATTGGGCCCTTAAAGGGAATGTGGCAGGGTGAGGGGCGGCCTCCGAGATCGGGCCCTTAAAGGGAATGTGGCAGGGTGAGGGGCGGCCGTCGACTGGGCCACCGAGATCGGTCCCTTAAAGGGAGTGTGGCAGGGTGAGGGGCGGCCTCCGAGATCGGGCCCTTAAAGGGAATGTGGTATAGTGAGCGGCGGCCGT
This sequence comes from Ranitomeya variabilis, assembly GCF_051348905.1. NCBI lineage: Eukaryota > Metazoa > Chordata > Amphibia > Anura > Dendrobatidae > Ranitomeya > Ranitomeya variabilis. The sequence continues at coordinate 20,008 of NW_027508110.1, forward strand.
CGACGAGGCAGCCGAGATCGGGCCCTTAAAGGGAATGTGGCAGGGTGAGGGACGGCCGTCGAAGGGGCCGCCGAGATTGGTCCCTTAAAGGGAATGTGGCAGGGTGAGGTGCGGCCGTCCACGGGTCCGCCGAGATTGGGTCCTTAAAGGGAATGTGGCAGGGTGAGGGGCGGCCGTCCATGGGGCCGCCGAGATTGTGCCCTTAAAGGGAATGTGGCAGGGTGAGGGGTGCCCTCCGAGATCGGGCCCTTAAAGGGAATGTGGCGGGGTAAGGGGCGGCCGCCGAGATCGGGCCCTTAAAGGGAATGTGGCAGTCTGAGGGGCGGCCGCCGAGATTGCGCCCTTAAAGGGAATGTGGCATGGTGAGAGGCGGCCGACGACGGGGCTGCCAAGATCGGGTCATTAAAGGGAATGTGGCAGGGTGAGGGGCGGCCTCCGAGATCGGGCCCTTAAAGGGAATGTGGCATGGTGAGGGGCGGCCTTCGACGAGGAAGCCGAGATCGGGCCCTTAAAGGGAATGTGGCGGGGTAAGGGGCGGCCACCGAGATTGGGCTCTTAAAGGGAATGTGGCAGTCTGAGGGGCGGCCGTCGACGGTGCCTCCGACATCGGGCCCTTAAAGGGAATGTGGCATGGTGAGGGACTGCCGCCGTCGAAGTGGCCGCCGAGATCGAGCCCTTAAAGGAAATGTGGCAGGGTGAGGGTCGGCCGTCGACAAGGGGGTGAGGGGCGGCCGTCGACGAGGCCGCCGAGATTGGGCCCTTAAAGGGAATGTGGCAGTCTGAGGGGCGGCCGCCGAGATTGCGCCCTTAAAGGGAATGTGGCATGGTGAGAGGCGGCCGACGACGGGGCTGCCAAGATCGGGCCATTAAAGGGAATGTGGCAGGGTGAGGGGCGGCCTCCGAGATCGGGCCCTTAAAGGGAATGTGGCATGGTGAGTGGCGGCCTTCGACGAGGCAGCCGAGATTGGGCCCTTAAAGGGAATGTGGCAGGGTGAGGGGCGGCCTCCGAGTTCGGGCCCTTAAAGGGAATGTGGCAGGGTGAGGGGCGGCCGTCGACTGGGCCACCGAGATCGGTCCCTTAAAGGGAGTGTGGCAGGGTGAGGGGCGGCCTCCGAGATCGGGCCCTTAAAGGGAATGTGGTATGGTGAGCGGCGGCCGTCGACGAGGCAGCCGAGATCGGGCCCTTAAAGGGAATGTGGCAGGGTGAGGGACGGCCGTCGGAGGGGCCGCCGAGATTGGTCCCTTAAAGGGAATGTGGCAGGGTGAGGTGCGGCCGTCCACGGGTCCGCCGAGATTGGGCCCTTAAAGGGAATGTGGCAGGGTAAGGGCAGCCGCCGAGTTTGGACCCTTAAAGGGAATGTGGCAGTCTGAGGGGCGGCCGTCGACGGTGCCGCCGAGATCGGGCCCTTAAAGGGAATGTGGCAGGGTGAGGGACGGCCGCCGTCGAAGGGGCCGCCGAGATCGAGCCCTTAAAGGGAATGTGGCAGGGTGAGGGTCGGCCGTCGACAAGGGGGTGAGGGGCGGCCGTCGACGAGGCCGCCGAGATTGGGCCCTTAAAGGGAATGTGGCAGGGTGAGGGGCGGCCGTCGACAAGGGGATGAGGGGCAGCCGTCGACCGGGCCGCCGAGAATGGGCCCTTAAAGGGAATGTGGCAGTCTGAGGGGCGGCCGCCGAGATTGCGCCTTTAAAGGGAATGTGGCATGGTGAGAGGCGGCCGACGAAGGGGCTGCCAAGATCGGGCCATTAAAGGGAATGTGGCAGGGTGAGGGTCGGCCTCCGAGATCGGGCCCTTAAAGGGAATGTGGCTTGGTGAGAGGCGGCCATCGACGAGGCAGCCGAGATTGGACCCTTAAAGGGAATGTGGCAGTCTGAGGGGCGGCCGTCGACGGTGCCGCCGAGATCGGGCCCTTAAAGGGTATGTGGCAGGGTGAGGGTCGGCCGTCGACAAGGGGGTGAGGGGCGGCCGTCGACTGGGCCACCGAGATTGGGCCCTTAAAGGGAGTGTGGCATGGTGAGGGGCGGCCGCCGAGATTGCGCCCTTAAAGGGAATGTGGCGGGGTAAGGGGCGGCCGCCAAGATTGGGCCCTTAAAGGGAATGTGGCAGTCTGAGGGGCGGCCGTCGACGGTGCCGCCGAGATTGGGCCCTTAAAGGGAATGTGGCAGGGTGAGGGACGGCCGCCGTCGAAGGGGCCGCCGAGATCGAGCCCTTAAAGGGAATGTGGCAGGGTGAGGGTCGGCCGTCGACAAGGGGGTGAGGGGCGGCCGTCGACTGGGCCACCGAGATTGGGCCCTTAAAGGGAGTGTGGCAAGGTGAGGGGCGGCCTCCGAGATCGGGCCCTTAAAGGGAATGTGGCATGGTGAGGGGCGGCCTTCGACGAGGCAGCCGAGATTGGGCCCTTAAAGGGAATGTGGCAGGGTGAGGGGCGGCCTCCGAGATCGGGCCCTTAAAGGGAATGTGGCAGGGTGAGGGGCGGCCGTCGACTGGGCCACCGAGATCGGTCCCTTAAAGGGAGTGTGGCAGGGTGAGGGGCGGCCTCCGAGATCGGGCCCTTAAAGGGAATGTGGTATGGTGAGCGGCGGCCGTCGACGAGGCAGCCGAGATCGGGCCCTTAAAGGGAATGTGGCAGGGTGAGGGACGGCCGTCGAAGGGGCCGCCGAGATTGGTCCCTTAAAGGGAATGTGGCAGGGTGAGGTGCGGCCGTCCACGGGTCCGCCGAGATTGGGTCCTTAAAGGGAATGTGGCAGGGTGAGGGGCGGCCGTCCATGGGGCCGCCGAGATTGTGCCCTTAAAGGGAATGTGGCAGGGTGAGGGGTGCCCTCCGAGATCGGGCCCTTAAAGGGAATGTGGCGGGGTAAGGGGCGGCCGCCGAGATCGGGCCCTTAAAGGGAATGTGGCAGTCTGAGGGGCGGCCGCCGAGATTGCGCCCTTAAAGGGAATGTGGCATGGTGAGAGGCGGCCGACGACGGGGCTGCCAAGATCGGGTCATTAAAGGGAATGTGGCAGGGTGAGGGGCGGCCTCCGAGATCGGGCCCTTAAAGGGAATGTGGCATGGTGAGGGGCGGCCTTCGACGAGGAAGCCGAGATCGGGCCCTTAAAGGGAATGTGGCGGGGTAAGGGGCGGCCACCGATATTGGGCTCTTAAAGGGAATGTGGCAGTCTGAGGGGCGGCCGTCGACGGTGCCTCCGACATCGGGCCCTTAAAGGGAATGTGGCATGGTGAGGGACTGCCGCCGTCGAAGTGGCCGCCGAGATCGAGCCCTTAAAGGGAATGTGGCAGGGTGAGGGTCGGCCGTCGACAAGGGGGTGAGGGGCGGCCGTCGACGAGGCCGCCGAGATTGGGCCCTTAAAGGGAATGTGGCAGTCTGAGGGGCGGCCGCCGAGATTGCGCCCTTAAAGGGAATGTGGCATGGTGAGAGGCGGCCGACGACGAGGCAGCCGAGATTGGGCCCTTAAAGGGAATGTGGCAGGGTGAGGGGCGGCCTCCGAGTTCGGGCCCTTAAAGGGAATGTGGCAGGGTGAGGGGCGGCCGTCGACTGGGCCACCGAGATCGGTCCCTTAAAGGGAGTGTGGCAGGGTGAGGGGCGGCCTCCGAGATCGGGCCCTTAAAGGGAATGTGGTATGGTGAGCGGCGGCCGTCGACGAGGCAGCCGAGATCGGGCCCTTAAAGGGAATGTGGCAGGGTGAGGGACGGCCGTCGGAGGGGCCGCCGAGATTGGTCCCTTAAAGGGAATGTGGCAGGGTGAGGTGCGGCCATCCACGGGTCCGCCGAGATTGGGCCCTTAAAGGGAATGTGGCAGGGTAAGGGCAGCCGCCGAGTTTGGACCCTTAAAGGGAATGTGGCAGTCTGAGGGGCGGCCGTCGACGGTGCCGCCGAGATCGGGCCCTTAAAGGGAATGTGGCAGGGTGAGGGACGGCCGCCGTCGAAGGGGCCGCCGAGATCGAGCCCTTAAAGGGAATGTGGCAGGGTGAGGGTCGGCCGTCGACAAGGGGGTGAGGGGCGGCCGTCGACGAGGCCGCCGAGATTGGGCCCTTAAAGGGAATGTGGCAGGGTGAGGGGCGGCCGTCGACAAGGGGATGAGGGGCAGCCGTCGACCGGGCCGCCGAGAATGGGCCCTTAAAGGGAATGTGGCAGTCTGAGGGGCGGCCGCCGAGATTGCGCCTTTAAAGGGAATGTGGCATGGTGAGAGGCGGCCGACGAAGGGGCTGCCAAGATCGGGCCATTAAAGGGAATGTGGCAGGGTGAGGGTCGGCCTCCGAGATCGGGCCCTTAAAGGGAATGTGGCTTGGTGAGAGGCGGACATCGACGAGGCAGCCGAGATTGGACCCTTAAAGGGAATGTGGCAGTCTGAGGGGCGGCCGTCGACGGTGCCGCCGAGATCGGGCCCTTAAAGGGTATGTGGCAGGGTGAGGGTCGGCCGTCGACAAGGGGGTGAGGGGCGGCCGTCGACTGGGCCACCGAGATTGGGCCCTTAAAGGGAGTGTGGCATGGTGAGGGGCGGCCGCCGAGATTGCGCCCTTAAAGGGAATGTGGCGGGGTAAGGGGCGGCCGCCAAGATTGGGCCCTTAAAGGGAATGTGGCAGTCTGAGGGGCGGCCGTCGACGGTGCCGCCGAGATTGGGCCCTTAAAGGGAATGTGGCAGGGTGAGGGACGGCCGCCGTCGAAGGGGCCGCCGAGATCGAGCCCTTAAAGGGAATGTGGCAGGGTGAGGGTCGGCCGTCGACAAGGGGGTGAGGGGCGGCCGTCGACTGGGCCACCGAGATTGGGCCCTTAAAGGGAGTGTGGCAAGGTGAGGGGCGGCCTCCGAGATCGGGCCCTTAAAGGGAATGTGGCATGGTGAGGGGCGGCCTTCGACGAGGCAGCCGAGATTGGGCCCTTAAAGGGAATGTGGCAGGGTGAGGGGCGGCCTCCGAGATCGGGCCCTTAAAGGGAATGTGGCAGGGTGAGGGGCGGCCGTCGACTGGGCCACCGAGATCGGTCCCTTAAAGGGAGTGTGGCAGGGTGAGGGGCGGCCTCCGAGATCGGGCCCTTAAAGGGAATGTGGTATAGTGAGCGGCGGCCGTCGACGAGGCAGCCGAGATCGGGCCCTTAAAGGGAATGTGGCAGGGTGAGGGACGGCCGTCGAAGGGGCCGCCGAGATTGGTCCCTTAAAGGGAATGTGGCAGGGTGAGGTGCGGCCGTCCACGGGTCCGCCGAGATTGGGTCCTTAAAGGGAATGTGGCAGGGTGAGGGGCGGCCGTCCATGGGGCCGCCGAGATTGTGCCCTTAAAGGGAATGTGGCAGGGTGAGGGGTGCCCTCCGAGATCGGGCCCTTAAAGGGAATGTGGCGGGGTAAGGGGCGGCCGCCGAGATCGGGCCCTTAAAGGGAATGTGGCAGTCTGAGGGGCGGCCGCCGAGATTGCGCCCTTAAAGGGAATGTGGCATGGTGAGAGGCGGCCGACGACGGGGCTGCCAAGATCGGGTCATTAAAGGGAATGTGGCAGGGTGAGGGGCGGCCTCCGAGATCGGGCCCTTAAAGGGAATGTGGCATGGTGAGGGGCGGCCTTCGACGAGGAAGCCGAGATCGGGCCCTTAAAGGGAATGTGGCGGGGTAAGGGGCGGCCACCGAGATTGGGCTCTTAAAGGGAATGTGGCAGTCTGAGGGGCGGCCGTCGACGGTGCCTCCGACATCGGGCCCTTAAAGGGAATGTGGCATGGTGAGGGACTGCCGCCGTCGAAGTGGCCGCCGAGATCGAGCCCTTAAAGGAAATGTGGCAGGGTGAGGGTCGGCCGTCGACAAGGGGGTGAGGGGCGGCCGTCGACGAGGCCGCCGAGATTGGGCCCTTAAAGGGAATGTGGCAGTCTGAGGGGCGGCCGCCGAGATTGCGCCCTTAAAGGGAATGTGGCATGGTGAGAGGTGGCCGACGACGGGGCTGCCAAGATCGGGCCATTAAAGGGAATGTGGCAGGGTGAGGGGCGGCCTCCGAGATCGGGCCCTTAAAGGGAATGTGGCATGGTGAGTGGCGGCCTTCGACGAGGCAGCCGAGATTGGGCCCTTAAAGGGAATGTGGCAGGGTGAGGGGCGGCCTCCGAGTTCGGGCCCTTAAAGGGAATGTGGCAGGGTGAGGGGCGGCCGTCGACTGGGCCACCGAGATCGGTCCCTTAAAGGGAGTGTGGCAGGGTGAGGGGCGGCCTCCGAGATCGGGCCCTTAAAGGGAATGTGGTATGGTGAGCGGCGGCCGTCGACGAGGCAGCCGAGATCGGGCCCTTAAAGGGAATGTGGCAGGGTGAGGGACGGCCGTCGGAGGGGCCGCCGAGATTGGTCCCTTAAAGGGAATGTGGCAGGGTGAGGTGCGGCCGTCCACGGGTCCGCCGAGATTGGGCCCTTAAAGGGAATGTGGCAGGGTAAGGGCAGCCGCCGAGTTTGGACCCTTAAAGGGAATGTGGCAGTCTGAGGGGCGGCCGTCGACGGTGCCGCCGAGATCGGGCCCTTAAAGGGAATGTGGCAGGGTGAGGGACGGCCGCCGTCGAAGGGGCCGCCGAGATCGAGCCCTTAAAGGGAATGTGGCAGGGTGAGGGTCGGCCGTCGACAAGGGGGTGAGGGGCGGCCGTCGACGAGGCCGCCGAGATTGGGCCCTTAAAGGGAATGTGGCAGGGTGAGGGGCGGCCGTCGACAAGGGGATGAGGGGCAGCCGTCGACCGGGCCGCCGAGAATGGGCCCTTAAAGGGAATGTGGCAGTCTGAGGGGCGGCCGCCGAGATTGCGCCTTTAAAGGGAATGTGGCATGGTGAGAGGCGGCCGACGAAGGGGCTGCCAAGATCGGGCCATTAAAGGGAATGTGGCAGGGTGAGGGTCGGCCTCCGAGATCGGGCCCTTAAAGGGAATGTGGCTTGGTGAGAGGCGGCCATCGACGAGGCAGCCGAGATTGGACCCTTAAAGGGAATGTGGCAGTCTGAGGGGCGGCCGTCGACGGTGCCGCCGAGATCGGGCCCTTAAAGGGTATGTGGCAGGGTGAGGGTCGGCCGTCGACAAGGGGGTGAGGGGCGGCCGTCGACTGGGCCACCGAGATTGGGCCCTTAAAGGGAGTGTGGCATGGTGAGGGGCGGCCGCCGAGATTGCGCCCTTAAAGGGAATGTGGCGGGGTAAGGGGCGGCCGCCAAGATTGGGCCCTTAAAGGGAATGTGGCAGTCTGAGGGGCGGCCGCCGAGATTGCGCCCTTAAAGGGAATGTGGCATGGTGAGAGGCGGCCGACGACGAGGCAGCCGAGATTGGGCCCTTAAAGGGAATGTGGCAGGGTGAGGGGCGGCCTCCGAGTTCGGGCCCTTAAAGGGAATGTGGCAGGGTGAGGGGCGGCCGTCGACTGGGCCACCGAGATCGGTCCCTTAAAGGGAGTGTGGCAGGGTGAGGGGCGGCCTCCGAGATCGGGCCCTTAAAGGGAATGTGGTATGGTGAGCGGCGGCCGTCGACGAGGCAGCCGAGATCGGGCCCTTAAAGGGAATGTGGCAGGGTGAGGGACGGCCGTCGGAGGGGCCGCCGAGATTGGTCCCTTAAAGGGAATGTGGCAGGGTGAGGTGCGGCCATCCACGGGTCCGCCGAGATTGGGCCCTTAAAGGGAATGTGGCAGGGTAAGGGCAGCCGCCGAGTTTGGACCCTTAAAGGGAATGTGGCAGTCTGAGGGGCGGCCGTCGACGGTGCCGCCGAGATCGGGCCCTTAAAGGGAATGTGGCAGGGTGAGGGACGGCCGCCGTCGAAGGGGCCGCCGAGATCGAGCCCTTAAAGGGAATGTGGCAGGGTGAGGGTCGGCCGTCGACAAGGGGGTGAGGGGCGGCCGTCGACGAGGCCGCCGAGATTGGGCCCTTAAAGGGAATGTGGCAGGGTGAGGGGCGGCCGTCGACAAGGGGATGAGGGGCAGCCGTCGACCGGGCCGCCGAGAATGGGCCCTTAAAGGGAATGTGGCAGTCTGAGGGGCGGCCGCCGAGATTGCGCCTTTAAAGGGAATGTGGCATGGTGAGAGGCGGCCGACGAAGGGGCTGCCAAGATCGGGCCATTAAAGGGAATGTGGCAGGGTGAGGGTCGGCCTCCGAGATCGGGCCCTTAAAGGGAATGTGGCTTGGTGAGAGGCGGACATCGACGAGGCAGCCGAGATTGGACCCTTAAAGGGAATGTGGCAGTCTGAGGGGCGGCCGTCGACGGTGCCGCCGAGATCGGGCCCTTAAAGGGTATGTGGCAGGGTGAGGGTCGGCCGTCGACAAGGGGGTGAGGGGCGGCCGTCGACTGGGCCACCGAGATTGGGCCCTTAAAGGGAGTGTGGCATGGTGAGGGGCGGCCGCCGAGATTGCGCCCTTAAAGGGAATGTGGCGGGGTAAGGGGCGGCCGCCAAGATTGGGCCCTTAAAGGGAATGTGGCAGTCTGAGGGGCGGCCGTCGACGGTGCCGCCGAGATTGGGCCCTTAAAGGGAATGTGGCAGGGTGAGGGACGGCCGCCGTCGAAGGGGCCGCCGAGATCGAGCCCTTAAAGGGAATGTGGCAGGGTGAGGGTCGGCCGTCGACAAGGGGGTGAGGGGCGGCCGTCGACTGGGCCACCGAGATTGGGCCCTTAAAGGGAGTGTGGCAAGGTGAGGGGCGGCCTCCGAGATCGGGCCCTTAAAGGGAATGTGGCATGGTGAGGGGCGGCCTTCGACGAGGCAGCCGAGATTGGGCCCTTAAAGGGAATGTGGCAGGGTGAGGGGCGGCCTCCGAGATCGGGCCCTTAAAGGGAATGTGGCAGGGTGAGGGGCGGCCGTCGACTGGGCCACCGAGATCGGTCCCTTAAAGGGAGTGTGGCAGGGTGAGGGGCGGCCTCCGAGATCGGGCCCTTAAAGGGAATGTGGTATAGTGAGCGGCGGCCGTCGACGAGGCAGCCGAGATCGGGCCCTTAAAGGGAATGTGGCAGGGTGAGGGACGGCCGTCGAAGGGGCCGCCGAGATTGGTCCCTTAAAGGGAATGTGGCAGGGTGAGGTGCGGCCGTCCACGGGTCCGCCGAGATTGGGTCCTTAAAGGGAATGTGGCAGGGTGAGGGGCGGCCGTCCATGGGGCCGCCGAGATTGTGCCCTTAAAGGGAATGTGGCAGGGTGAGGGGTGCCCTCCGAGATCGGGCCCTTAAAGGGAATGTGGCGGGGTAAGGGGCGGCCGCCGAGATCGGGCCCTTAAAGGGAATGTGGCAGTCTGAGGGGCGGCCGCCGAGATTGCGCCCTTAAAGGGAATGTGGCATGGTGAGAGGCGGCCGACGACGGGGCTGCCAAGATCGGGTCATTAAAGGGAATGTGGCAGGGTGAGGGGCGGCCTCCGAGATCGGGCCCTTAAAGGGAATGTGGCATGGTGAGGGGCGGCCTTCGACGAGGAAGCCGAGATCGGGCCCTTAAAGGGAATGTGGCGGGGTAAGGGGCGGCCACCGAGATTGGGCTCTTAAAGGGAATGTGGCAGTCTGAGGGGCGGCCGTCGACGGTGCCTCCGACATCGGGCCCTTAAAGGGAATGTGGCATGGTGAGGGACTGCCGCCGTCGAAGTGGCCGCCGAGATCGAGCCCTTAAAGGGAATGTGGCAGGGTGAGGGTCGGCCGTCGACAAGGGGGTGAGCGGCGGCCGTCGACGAGGCAGCCGAGATCGGGCCCTTAAAGGGAATGTGGCAGGGTGAGGGTCGGCCGTCGACAAGGGGGTGAGGGGCAGCCGTCGACGAGGCCTCCGAGATCGGGCCCTTAAAGGGAATGTGGCATGGTGAGGGGCGGCCATCGACGAGGCAGCCGAGATTGGACCCTTAAAGGGAATGTGGCAGTCTGAGGGGCGGCCGTCGACGGTGCCGCCGAGATCGGGCCCTTAAAGGGTATGTGGCAGGGTGAGGGTCGGCCGTCGACAAAGGGGTGAGGGGCGGCCGTCGACTGGGCCACCGAGATTGGGCCCTTAAAGGGAATGTGGCAGGGTGAGGGGCGGCCGTCCATGGGGCCGCCGAGATTGTGCCCTTAAAGGGAATGTGGCAGGGTGAGGGACGGCCGCCGTCGAAGGGGCCGCCGAGATTGGGCCCTTAAAGGGAATGTGGCAGTCTGAGGGGCGGCCGCCGAGATTGCGCCCTTAAAGGGAATGTGGCATGGTGAGAGGCGGCCGACGACGGGGCTGCCAAGATCGGGTCATTAAAGGGAATGTGGCAGGGTGAGGGGCGGCCTCCGAGATCGGGCCCTTAAAGGGAATGTGGCATGGTGAGGGGCGGCCTTCGACGAGGCAGCCGAGATCGGGCCCTTAAAGGGAATGTGGCGGGGTAAGGGGCGGCCGCCGAGATTGGGCTCTTAAAGGGAATGTGGCAGTCTGAGGGACGGCCGCCGTCGAAGGGGCCGCCGAGATCGAGCCCTTAAAGGGAATGTGGCAGGGTGAGGGTCAGCCGTCGACAAGGGGGTGAGGGGCGGACGTCGATGAGGCCGCCGAGATTGGGCCCTTAAAGGGAATGTGGCAGTCTGAGGGGCGGCCGCCGAGATTGCGCCCTTAAAGGGAATGTGGCATGGTGAGAGGCGGCCGACGACGGGGCTGCCAAGATCGGGTCATTAAAGGGAATGTGGCAGGGTGAGGGGCGGCCTCCGAGATCGGGCCCTTAAAGGGAATGTGGCATGGTGAGGGGCGGCCTTCGACGAGGAAGCCGAGATCGGGCCCTTAAAGGGAATGTGGTGGGGTAAGGGGCGGCCACCGAGATTGGGCTCTTAAAGGGAAAGTGGCAGTCTGAGGGGCGGCCGTCGACGGTGCCGCCGAGATTGGGCCCTTAAAGGGAATGTGGCAGGGTGAGGGATGGCCGCCGTCGAAGGGGCCGCCGAGATCGAGCCCTTAAAGGGAATGTGGCATGGTGAGGGGCGGCCATCGACGAGACAGCCGAGATTGGACCCTTAAAGGGAATGTGGCAGTCTGAGGGGCGGCCGTCGACGGTGCCTCCGACATCGGGCCCTTAAAGGGAATGTGGCATGGTGAGGGACGGCCGCCGTCGAAGTGGCCGCCGAGATCGAGCCCTTAAAGGGAATGTGGCAGGGTGAGGGTCGGCCGTCGACAAGGGGGTGAGGGGCGGCCGTCGACGAGGCCGCCGAGATTGGGCCCTTAAAGGGAATGTGGCAGTCTGAGGGGCGGCCGCCGAGATTGCGCCCTTAAAGGGAATGTGGCATGGTGAGTGGCGGCCTTCGACGAGGCAGCCGAGATTGGGCCCTTAAAGGGAATGTGGCAGGGTGAGGGGCGGCCTCCGAGTTCGGGCCCTTAAAGGGAATGTGGCAGGGTGAGGGGCGGCCGTCGACTGGGCCACCGAGATCGGTCCCATAAAGGGAGTGTGGCAGGGTGAGGGGCGGCCTCCGAGATCGGGCCCTTAAAGGGAATGTGGTATGGTGAGCGGCGGCCGTCGACGAGGCAGCCGAGATCGGGCCCTTAAAGGGAATGTGGCAGGGTGAGGGACGGCCGTCGGAGGGGCCGCCGAGATTGGTCCCTTAAAGGGAATGTGGCAGGGTGAGGTGCGGCCGTCCACGGGTCCGCCGAGATTGGGTCCTTAAAGGGAATGTGGCAGGGTGAGGGGCGGCCGTCCATGGGGCCGCCGAGATTGTGCCCTTAAAGGGAATGTGGCAGGGTGAGGGGTGCCCTCCGAGATCGGGCCCTTAAAGGGAATGTGGCGGGGTAAGGGGCGGCCGCCGAGATCGGGCCCTTAAAGGGAATGTGGCAGTCTGAGGGGCGGCCGCCGAGATTGCGCCCTTAAAGGGAATGTGGCATGGTGAGAGGCGGCCGACGACGGGGCTGCCAAGATCGGGTCATTAAAGGGAATGTGGCAGGGTGAGGGGCGGCCTCCGAGATCGGGCCCTTAAAGGGAATGTGGCATGGTGAGGGGCGGCCTTCGACGAGGAAGCCGAGATCGGGCCCTTAAAGGGAATGTGGCGGGGTAAGGGGCGGCCACCGAGATTGGGCTCTTAAAGGGAATGTGGCAGTCTGAGGGGCGGCCGTCGACGGTGCCTCCGACATCGGGCCCTTAAAGGGAATGTGGCATGGTGAGGGACTGCCGCCGTCGAAGTGGCCGCCGAGATCGAGCCCTTAAAGGGAATGTGGCAGGGTGAGGGTCGGCCGTCGACAAGGGGGTGAGGGGCGGCCGTCGACGAGGCCGCCGAGATTGGGCCCTTAAAGGGAATGTGGCAGTCTGAGGGGCGGCCGCCGAGATTGCGCCCTTAAAGGGAATGTGGCATGGTGAGAGGCGGCCGACGACGGGGCTGCCAAGATCGGGCCATTAAAGGGAATGTGGCAGGGTGAGGGGCGGCCTCCGAGATCGGGCCCTTAAAGGGAATGTGGCATGGTGAGTGGCGGCCTTCGACGAGGCAGCCGAGATTGGGCCCTTAAAGGGAATGTGGCAGGGTGAGGGGCGGCCTCCGAGTTCGGGCCCTTAAAGGGAATGTGGCAGGGTGAGGGGCGGCCGTCGACTGGGCCACCGAGATCGGTCCCTTAAAGGGAGTGTGGCAGGGTGAGGGGCGGCCTCCGAGATCGGGCCCTTAAAGGGAATGTGGTATGGTGAGCGGCGGCCGTCGACGAGGCAGCCGAGATCGGGCCCTTAAAGGGAATGTGGCAGGGTGAGGGACGGCCGTCGGAGGGGCCGCCGAGATTGGTCCCTTAAAGGGAATGTGGCAGGGTGAGGTGCGGCCGTCCACGGGTCCGCCGAGATTGGGCCCTTAAAGGGAATGTGGCAGGGTAAGGGCAGCCGCCGAGTTTGGACCCTTAAAGGGAATGTGGCAGTCTGAGGGGCGGCCGTCGACGGTGCCGCCGAGATCGGGCCCTTAAAGGGAATGTGGCAGGGTGAGGGACGGCCGCCGTCGAAGGGGCCGCCGAGATCGAGCCCTTAAAGGGAATGTGGCAGGGTGAGGGTCGGCCGTCGACAAGGGGGTGAGGGGCGGCCGTCGACGAGGGGATGAGGGGCAGCCGTCGACCGGGCCGCCGAGAATGGGCCCTTAAAGGGAATGTGGCAGTCTGAGGGGCGGCCGCCGAGATTGCGCCTTTAAAGGGAATGTGGCATGGTGAGAGGCGGCCGACGAAGGGGCTGCCGAGATTGGGCCCTTAAAGGGAATGTGGCAGGGTGAGGGGCGGCCGTCGACAAGGGGATGAGGGGCAGCCGTCGACCGGGCCGCCGAGAATGGGCCCTTAAAGGGAATGTGGCAGTCTGAGGGGCGGCCGCCGAGATTGCGCCTTTAAAGGGAATGTGGCATGGTGAGAGGCGGCCGACGAAGGGGCTGCCAAGATCGGGCCATTAAAGGGAATGTGGCAGGGTGAGGGTCGGCCTCCGAGATCGGGCCCTTAAAGGGAATGTGGCTTGGTGAGAGGCGGCCATCGACGAGGCAGCCGAGATTGGACCCTTAAAGGGAATGTGGCAGTCTGAGGGGCGGCCGTCGACGGTGCCGCCGAGATCGGGCCCTTAAAGGGTATGTGGCAGGGTGAGGGTCGGCCGTCGACAAGGGGGTGAGGGGCGGCCGTCGACTGGGCCACCGAGATTGGGCCCTTAAAGGGAGTGTGGCATGGTGAGGGGCGGCCGCCGAGATTGCGCCCTTAAAGGGAATGTGGCGGGGTAAGGGGCGGCCGCCAAGATTGGGCCCTTAAAGGGAATGTGGCAGTCTGAGGGGCGGCCGTCGACGGTGCCGCCGAGATTGGGCCCTTAAAGGGAATGTGGCAGGGTGAGGGACGGCCGCCGTCGAAGGGGCCGCCGAGATCGAGCCCTTAAAGGGAATGTGGCAGGGTGAGGGTCGGCCGTCGACAAGGGGGTGAGGGGCGGCCGTCGACTGGGCCACCGAGATTGGGCCCTTAAAGGGAGTGTGGCAAGGTGAGGGGCGGCCTCCGAGATCGGGCCCTTAAAGGGAATGTGGCATGGTGAGGGGCGGCCTTCGACGAGGCAGCCGAGATTGGGCCCTTAAAGGGAATGTGGCAGGGTGAGGGGCGGCCTCCGAGATCGGGCCCTTAAAGGGAATGTGGCAGGGTGAGGGGCGGCCGTCGACTGGGCCACCGAGATCGGTCCCTTAAAGGGAGTGTGGCAGGGTGAGGGGCGGCCTCCGAGATCGGGCCCTTAAAGGGAATGTGGTATGGTGAGCGGCGGCCGTCGACGAGGCAGCCGAGATCGGGCCCTTAAAGGGAATGTGGCAGGGTGAGGGTCGGCCGTCGACAAGGGGGTGAGGGGCGGCCGTCGACGAGGCCTCCGAGATCGGGCCCTTAAAGGGAATGTGGCATGGTGAGGGGCGGCCATCGACGAGGCAGCCGAGATTGGACCCTTAAAGGGAATGTGGCAGTCTGAGGGGCGGCCATCGACGGTGCCGCCGAGATCGGGCCCTTAAAGGGTATGTGGCAGGGTGAGGGTCGGCCGTCGACAAAGGGGTGAGGGGCGGCCGTCGACTGGGCCACCGAGATTGGGCCCTTAAAGGGAATGTGGCAGGGTGAGGGGCGGCCGTCCATGGGGCCGCCGAGATTGTGCCCTTAAAGGGAATGTGGCAGGGTGAGGGTCGGCCGTCGACAAGGGGGTGAGGGGCGGCCGTCGACGAGGCCTCCGAGATCGGGCCCTTAAAGGGAATGTGGCATGGTGAGGGGCGGCCATCGACGAGGCAGCCGAGATTGGACCCTTAAAGGGAATGTGGCAGTCTGAGGGGCGGCCGTCGACGGTGCCGCCGAGATCGGGCCCTTAAAGGGTATGTGGCAGGGTGAGGGTCGGCCGTCGACAAAGGGGTGAGGGGCGGCCGTCGACTGGGCCACCGAGATTGGGCCCTTAAAGGGAATGTGGCAGGGTGAGGGGCGGCCGTCCATGGGGCCGCCGAGATTGTGCCCTTAAAGGGAATGTGGCAGGGTGAGGGACGGCCGCCGTCGAAGGGGCCGCCGAGATTGGGCCCTTAAAGGGAATGTGGCAGTCTGAGGGGCGGCCGCCGAGATTGCGCCCTTAAAGGGTATGTGGCAGGGTGAGGGTCGGCCGTCGACAAAGGGGTGAGGGGCGGCCGTCGACTGGGCCACCGAGATTGGGCCCTTAAAGGGAATGTGGCAGGGTGAGGGGCGGCCGTCCATGGGGCCGCCGAGATTGTGCCCTTAAAGGGAATGTGGCAGGGTGAGGGACGGCCGCCGTCGAAGGGGCCGCCGAGATTGGGCCCTTAAAGGGAATGTGGCAGTCTGAGGGGCGGCCGCCGAGATTGCGCCCTTAAAGGGAATGTGGCATGGTGAGAGGCGGCCGACGACGGGGCTGCCAAGATCGGGTCATTAAAGGGAATGTGGCAGGGTGAGGGGCGGCCTCCGAGATCGGGCCCTTAAAGGGAATGTGGCATGGTGAGGGGCGGCCTTCGACGAGGCAGCCGAGATCGGGCCCTTAAAGGGAATGTGGCGGGGTAAGGGGCGGCCGCCGAGATTGGGCTCTTAAAGGGAATGTGGCAGTCTGAGGGACGGCCGCCGTCGAAGGGGCCGCCGAGATCGAGCCCTTAAAGGGAATGTGGCAGGGTGAGGGTCAGCCGTCGACAAGGGGGTGAGGGGCGGACGTCGATGAGGCCGCCGAGATTGGGCCCTTAAAGGGAATGTGGCAGTCTGAGGGGCGGCCGCCGAGATTGCGCCCTTAAAGGGAATGTGGCATGGTGAGAGGCGGCCGACGACGGGGCTGCCAAGATCGGGTCATTAAAGGGAATGTGGCAGGGTGAGGGGCGGCCTCCGAGATCGGGCCCTTAAAGGGAATGTGGCATGGTGAGGGGCGGCCTTCGACGAGGAAGCCGAGATCGGGCCCTTAAAGGGAATGTGGTGGGGTAAGGGGCGGCCACCGAGATTGGGCTCTTAAAGGGAAAGTGGCAGTCTGAGGGGCGGCCGTCGACGGTGCCGCCGAGATTGGGCCCTTAAAGGGAATGTGGCAGGGTGAGGGATGGCCGCCGTCGAAGGGGCCGCCGAGATCGAGCCCTTAAAGGGAATGTGGCATGGTGAGGGGCGGCCATCGACGAGACAGCCGAGATTGGACCCTTAAAGGGAATGTGGCAGTCTGAGGGGCGGCCGTCGACGGTGCCTCCGACATCGGGCCCTTAAAGGGAATGTGGCATGGTGAGGGACGGCCGCCGTCGAAGTGGCCGCCGAGATCGAGCCCTTAAAGGGAATGTGGCAGGGTGAGGGTCGGCCGTCGACAAGGGGGTGAGGGGCGGCCGTCGACGAGGCCGCCGAGATTGGGCCCTTAAAGGGAATGTGGCAGTCTGAGGGGCGGCCGCCGAGATTGCGCCCTTAAAGGGAATGTGGCATGGTGAGAGGCGGCCGACGACGGGGCTGCCAAGATCGGGCCATTAAAGGGAATGTGGCAGGGTGAGGGGCGGCCTCCGAGATCGGGCCCTTAAAGGGAATGTGGCATGGTGAGTGGCGGCCTTCGACGAGGCAGCCGAGATTGGGCCCTTAAAGGGAATGTGGCAGGGTGAGGGGCGGCCTCCGAGTTCGGGCCCTTAAAGGGAATGTGGCAGGGTGAGGGGCGGCCGTCGACTGGGCCACCGAGATCGGTCCCTTAAAGGGAGTGTGGCAGGGTGAGGGGCGGCCTCCGAGATCGGGCCCTTAAAGGGAATGTGGTATGGTGAGCGGCGGCCGTCGACGAGGCAGCCGAGATCGGGCCCTTAAAGGGAATGTGGCAGGGTGAGGGACGGCCGTCGGAGGGGCCGCCGAGATTGGTCCCTTAAAGGGAATGTGGCAGGGTGAGGTGCGGCCGTCCACGGGTCCGCCGAGATTGGGTCCTTAAAGGGAATGTGGCAGGGTGAGGGGCGGCCGTCCATGGGGCCGCCGAGATTGTGCCCTTAAAGGGAATGTGGCAGGGTGAGGGGTGCCCTCCGAGATCGGGCCCTTAAAGGGAATGTGGCGGGGTAAGGGGCGGCCGCCGAGATCGGGCCCTTAAAGGGAATGTGGCAGTCTGAGGGGCGGCCGCCGAGATTGCGCCCTTAAAGGGAATGTGGCATGGTGAGAGGCGGCCGACGACGGGGCTGCCAAGATCGGGTCATTAAAGGGAATGTGGCAGGGTGAGGGGCGGCCTCCGAGATCGGGCCCTTAAAGGGAATGTGGCATGGTGAGGGGCGGCCTTCGACGAGGAAGCCGAGATCGGGCCCTTAAAGGGAATGTGGCGGGGTAAGGGGCGGCCACCGAGATTGGGCTCTTAAAGGGAATGTGGCAGTCTGAGGGGCGGCCGTCGACGGTGCCTCCGACATCGGGCCCTTAAAGGGAATGTGGCATGGTGAGGGACTGCCGCCGTCGAAGTGGCCGCCGAGATCGAGCCCTTAAAGGGAATGTGGCAGGGTGAGGGTCGGCCGTCGACAAGGGGGTGAGGGGCGGCCGTCGACGAGGCCGCCGAGATTGGGCCCTTAAAGGGAATGTGGCAGTCTGAGGGGCGGCCGCCGAGATTGCGCCCTTAAAGGGAATGTGGCATGGTGAGAGGCGGCCGACGACGGGGCTGCCAAGATCGGGCCATTAAAGGGAATGTGGCAGGGTGAGGGGCGGCCTCCGAGATCGGGCCCTTAAAGGGAATGTGGCATGGTGAGTGGCGGCCTTCGACGAGGCAGCCGAGATTGGGCCCTTAAAGGGAATGTGGCAGGGTGAGGGGCGGCCTCCGAGTTCGGGCCCTTAAAGGGAATGTGGCAGGGTGAGGGGCGGCCGTCGACTGGGCCACCGAGATCGGTCCCTTAAAGGGAGTGTGGCAGGGTGAGGGGCGGCCTCCGAGATCGGGCCCTTAAAGGGAATGTGGTATGGTGAGCGGCGGCCGTCGACGAGGCAGCCGAGATCGGGCCCTTAAAGGGAATGTGGCAGGGTGAGGGACGGCCGTCGGAGGGGCCGCCGAGATTGGTCCCTTAAAGGGAATGTGGCAGGGTGAGGTGCGGCCGTCCACGGGTCCGCCGAGATTGGGTCCTTAAAGGGAATGTGGCAGGGTGAGGGGCGGCCGTCCATGGGGCCGCCGAGATTGTGCCCTTAAAGGGAATGTGGCAGGGTGAGGGGTGCCCTCCGAGATCGGGCCCTTAAAGGGAATGTGGCGGGGTAAGGGGCGGCCGCCGAGATCGGGCCCTTAAAGGGAATGTGGCAGTCTGAGGGGCGGCCGCCGAGATTGCGCCCTTAAAGGGAATGTGGCATGGTGAGAGGCGGCCGACGACGGGGCTGCCAAGATCGGGTCATTAAAGGGAATGTGGCAGGGTGAGGGGCGGCCTCCGAGATCGGGCCCTTAAAGGGAATGTGGCATGGTGAGGGGCGGCCTTCGACGAGGAAGCCGAGATCGGGCCCTTAAAGGGAATGTGGCGGGGTAAGGGGCGGCCACCGAGATTGGGCTCTTAAAGGGAATGTGGCAGTCTGAGGGGCGGCCGTCGACGGTGCCTCCGACATCGGGCCCTTAAAGGGAATGTGGCATGGTGAGGGACTGCCGCCGTCGAAGTGGCCGCCGAGATCGAGCCCTTAAAGGGAATGTGGCAGGGTGAGGGTCGGCCGTCGACAAGGGGGTGAGGGGCGGCCGTCGACGAGGCCGCCGAGATTGGGCCCTTAAAGGGAATGTGGCAGTCTGAGGGGCGGCCGCCGAGATTGCGCCCTTAAAGGGAATGTGGCATGGTGAGAGGCGGCCGACGACGGGGCTGCCAAGATCGGGCCATTAAAGGGAATGTGGCAGGGTGAGGGGCGGCCTCCGAGATCGGGCCCTTAAAGGGAATGTGGCATGGTGAGTGGCGGCCTTCGACGAGGCAGCCGAGATTGGGCCCTTAAAGGGAATGTGGCAGGGTGAGGGGCGGCCTCCGAGTTCGGGCCCTTAAAGGGAATGTGGCAGGGTGAGGGGCGGCCGTCGACTGGGCCACCGAGATCGGTCCCTTAAAGGGAGTGTGGCAGGGTGAGGGGCGGCCTCCGAGATCGGGCCCTTAAAGGGAATGTGGTATGGTGAGCGGCGGCCGTCGACGAGGCAGCCGAGATCGGGCCCTTAAAGGGAATGTGGCAGGGTGAGGGACGGCCGTCGGAGGGGCCGCCGAGATTGGTCCCTTAAAGGGAATGTGGCAGGGTGAGGTGCGGCCGTCCACGGGTCCGCCGAGATTGGGCCCTTAAAGGGAATGTGGCAGGGTAAGGGCAGCCGCCGAGTTTGGACCCTTAAAGGGAATGTGGCAGTCTGAGGGGCGGCCGTCGACGGTGCCGCCGAGATCGGGCCCTTAAAGGGAATGTGGCAGGGTGAGGGACGGCCGCCGTCGAAGGGGCCGCCGAGATCGAGCCCTTAAAGGGAATGTGGCAGGGTGAGGGTCGGCCGTCGACAAGGGGGTGAGGGGCGGCCGTCGACGAGGCCGCCGAGATTGGGCCCTTAAAGGGAATGTGGCAGGGTGAGGGGCGGCCGTCGACAAGGGGATGAGGGGCAGCCGTCGACCGGGCCGCCGAGAATGGGCCCTTAAAGGGAATGTGGCAGTCTGAGGGGCGGCCGCCGAGATTGCGCCTTTAAAGGGAATGTGGCATGGTGAGAGGCGGCCGACGAAGGGGCTGCCAAGATCGGGCCATTAAAGGGAATGTGGCAGGGTGAGGGTCGGCCTCCGAGATCGGGCCCTTAAAGGGAATGTGGCTTGGTGAGAGGCGGCCATCGACGAGGCAGCCGAGATTGGACCCTTAAAGGGAATGTGGCAGTCTGAGGGGCGGCCGTCGACGGTGCCGCCGAGATCGGGCCCTTAAAGGGTATGTGGCAGGGTGAGGGTCGGCCGTCGACAAGGGGGTGAGGGGCGGCCGTCGACTGGGCCACCGAGATTGGGCCCTTAAAGGGAGTGTGGCATGGTGAGGGGCGGCCGCCGAGATTGCGCCCTTAAAGGGAATGTGGCGGGGTAAGGGGCGGCCGCCAAGATTGGGCCCTTAAAGGGAATGTGGCAGTCTGAGGGGCGGCCGTCGACGGTGCCGCCGAGATTGGGCCCTTAAAGGGAATGTGGCAGGGTGAGGGACGGCCGCCGTCGAAGGGGCCGCCGAGATCGAGCCCTTAAAGGGAATGTGGCAGGGTGAGGGTCGGCCGTCGACAAGGGGGTGAGGGGCGGCCGTCGACTGGGCCACCGAGATTGGGCCCTTAAAGGGAGTGTGGCAAGGTGAGGGGCGGCCTCCGAGATCGGGCCCTTAAAGGGAATGTGGCATGGTGAGGGGCGGCCTTCGACGAGGCAGCCGAGATTGGGCCCTTAAAGGGAATGTGGCAGGGTGAGGGGCGGCCTCCGAGATCGGGCCCTTAAAGGGAATGTGGCAGGGTGAGGGGCGGCCGTCGACTGGGCCACCGAGATCGGTCCCTTAAAGGGAGTGTGGCAGGGTGAGGGGCGGCCTCCGAGATCGGGCCCTTAAAGGGAATGTGGTATGGTGAGCGGCGGCCGTCGACGAGGCAGCCGAGATCGGGCCCTTAAAGGGAATGTGGCAGGGTGAGGGTCGGCCGTCGACAAGGGGGTGAGGGGCGGCCGTCGACGAGGCCTCCGAGATCGGGCCCTTAAAGGGAATGTGGCATGGTGAGGGGCCGCCATCGACGAGGCAGCCGAGATTGGACCCTTAAAGGGAATGTGGCAGTCTGAGGGGCGGCCGTCGACGGTGCCGCCGAGATCGGGCCCTTAAAGGGTATGTGGCAGGGTGAGGGTCGGCCGTCGACAAAGGGGTGAGGGGCGGCCGTCGACTGGGCCACCGAGATTGGGCCCTTAAAGGGAATGTGGCAGGGTGAGGGGCGGCCGTCCATGGGGCCGCCGAGATTGTGCCCTTAAAGGGAATGTGGCAGGGTGAGGGACGGCCGCCGTCGAAGGGGCCGCCGAGATTGGGCCCTTAAAGGGAATGTGGCAGTCTGAGGGGCGGCCGCCGAGATTGCGCCCTTAAAGGGAATGTGGCATGGTGAGAGGCGGCCGACGACGGGGCTGCCAAGATCGGGTCATTAAAGGGAATGTGGCAGGGTGAGGGGCGGCCTCCGAGATCGGGCCCTTAAAGGGAATGTGGCATGGTGAGGGGCGGCCTTCGACGAGGCAGCCGAGATCGGGCCCTTAAAGGGAATGTGGCGGGGTAAGGGGCGGCCGCCGAGATTGGGCTCTTAAAGGGAATGTGGCAGTCTGAGGGACGGCCGCCGTCGAAGGGGCCGCCGAGATCGAGCCCTTAAAGGGAATGTGGCAGGGTGAGGGTCAGCCGTCGACAAGGGGGTGAGGGGCGGACGTCGATGAGGCCGCCGAGATTGGGCCCTTAAAGGGAATGTGGCAGTCTGAGGGGCGGCCGCCGAGATTGCGCCCTTAAAGGGAATGTGGCATGGTGAGAGGCGGCCGACGACGGGGCTGCCAAGATCGGGTCATTAAAGGGAATGTGGCAGGGTGAGGGGCGGCCTCCGAGATCGGGCCCTTAAAGGGAATGTGGCATGGTGAGGGGCGGCCTTCGACGAGGAAGCCGAGATCGGGCCCTTAAAGGGAATGTGGTGGGGTAAGGGGCGGCCACCGAGATTGGGCTCTTAAAGGGAAAGTGGCAGTCTGAGGGGCGGCCGTCGACGGTGCCGCCGAGATTGGGCCCTTAAAGGGAATGTGGCAGGGTGAGGGATGGCCGCCGTCGAAGGGGCCGCCGAGATCGAGCCCTTAAAGGGAATGTGGCATGGTGAGGGGCGGCCATCGACGAGACAGCCGAGATTGGACCCTTAAAGGGAATGTGGCAGTCTGAGGGGCGGCCGTCGACGGTGCCTCCGACATCGGGCCCTTAAAGGGAATGTGGCATGGTGAGGGACGGCCGCCGTCGAAGTGGCCGCCGAGATCGAGCCCTTAAAGGGAATGTGGCAGGGTGAGGGTCGGCCGTCGACAAGGGGGTGAGGGGCGGCCGTCGACGAGGCCGCCGAGATTGGGCCCTTAAAGGGAATGTGGCAGTCTGAGGGGCGGCCGCCGAGATTGCGCCCTTAAAGGGAATGTGGCATGGTGAGAGGCGGCCGACGACGGGGCTGCCAAGATCGGGCCATTAAAGGGAATGTGGCAGGGTGAGGGGCGGCCTCCGAGATCGGGCCCTTAAAGGGAATGTGGCATGGTGAGTGGCGGCCTTCGACGAGGCAGCCGAGATTGGGCCCTTAAAGGGAATGTGGCAGGGTGAGGGGCGGCCTCCGAGTTCGGGCCCTTAAAGGGAATGTGGCAGGGTGAGGGGCGGCCGTCGACTGGGCCACCGAGATCGGTCCCTTAAAGGGAGTGTGGCAGGGTGAGGGGCGGCCTCCGAGATCGGGCCCTTAAAGGGAATGTGGTATGGTGAGCGGCGGCCGTCGACGAGGCAGCCGAGATCGGGCCCTTAAAGGGAATGTGGCAGGGTGAGGGACGGCCGTCGGAGGGGCCGCCGAGATTGGTCCCTTAAAGGGAATGTGGCAGGGTGAGGTGCGGCCGTCCACGGGTCCGCCGAGATTGGGTCCTTAAAGGGAATGTGGCAGGGTGAGGGGCGGCCGTCCATGGGGCCGCCGAGATTGTGCCCTTAAAGGGAATGTGGCAGGGTGAGGGGTGCCCTCCGAGATCGGGCCCTTAAAGGGAATGTGGCGGGGTAAGGGGCGGCCGCCGAGATCGGGCCCTTAAAGGGAATGTGGCAGTCTGAGGGGCGGCCGCCGAGATTGCGCCCTTAAAGGGAATGTGGCATGGTGAGAGGCGGCCGTCGACGAGGCAGCCGAGATCGGGCCCTTAAAGGGAATGTGGCAGTCTGAGGGGCGGCCGCCGAGATTGCGCCCTTAAAGGGAATGTGGTATGGTGAGCGGCGGCCGTCGACGAGGCAGCCGAGATCGGGCCCTTAAAGGGAATGTGGCAGGGTGAGGGTCGGCCGTCGACAAGGGGGTGAGGGGCGGCCGTCGACGAGGCCTCCGAGATCGGGCCCTTAAAGGGAATGTGGCATGGTGAGGGGCGGCCATCGACGAGGCAGCCGAGATTGGACCCTTAAAGGGAATGTGGCAGTCTGAGGGGCGGCCGTCGACGGTGCCGCCGAGATCGGGCCCTTAAAGGGTATGTGGCAGGGTGAGGGTCGGCCGTCGACAAAGGGGTGAGGGGCGGCCGTCGACTGGGCCACCGAGATTGGGCCCTTAAAGGGAATGTGGCAGGGTGAGGGGCGGCCGTCCATGGGGCCGCCGAGATTGTGCCCTTAAAGGGAATGTGGCAGGGTGAGGGACGGCCGCCGTCGAAGGGGCCGCCGAGATTGGGCCCTTAAAGGGAATGTGGCAGTCTGAGGGGCGGCCGCCGAGATTGCGCCCTTAAAGGGAATGTGGCATGGTGAGAGGCGGCCGACGACGGGGCTGCCAAGATCGGGTCATTAAAGGGAATGTGGCAGGGTGAGGGGCGGCCTCCGAGATCGGGCCCTTAAAGGGAATGTGGCATGGTGAGGGGCGGCCTTCGACGAGGCAGCCGAGATCGGGCCCTTAAAGGGAATGTGGCGGGGTAAGGGGCGGCCGCCGAGATTGGGCTCTTAAAGGGAATGTGGCAGTCTGAGGGACGGCCGCCGTCGAAGGGGCCGCCGAGATCGAGCCCTTAAAGGGAATGTGGCAGGGTGAGGGTCAGCCGTCGACAAGGGGGTGAGGGGCGGACGTCGATGAGGCCGCCGAGATTGGGCCCTTAAAGGGAATGTGGCAGTCTGAGGGGCGGCCGCCGAGATTGCGCCCTTAAAGGGAATGTGGCATGGTGAGAGGCGGCCGACGACGGGGCTGCCAAGATCGGGTCATTAAAGGGAATGTGGCAGGGTGAGGGGCGGCCTCCGAGATCGGGCCCTTAAAGGGAATGTGGCATGGTGAGGGGCGGCCTTCGACGAGGAAGCCGAGATCGGGCCCTTAAAGGGAATGTGGTGGGGTAAGGGGCGGCCACCGAGATTGGGCTCTTAAAGGGAAAGTGGCAGTCTGAGGGGCGGCCGTCGACGGTGCCGCCGAGATTGGGCCCTTAAAGGGAATGTGGCAGGGTGAGGGATGGCCGCCGTCGAAGGGGCCGCCGAGATCGAGCCCTTAAAGGGAATGTGGCATGGTGAGGGGCGGCCATCGACGAGACAGCCGAGATTGGACCCTTAAAGGGAATGTGGCAGTCTGAGGGGCGGCCGTCGACGGTGCCTCCGACATCGGGCCCTTAAAGGGAATGTGGCATGGTGAGGGACGGCCGCCGTCGAAGTGGCCGCCGAGATCGAGCCCTTAAAGGGAATGTGGCAGGGTGAGGGTCGGCCGTCGACAAGGGGGTGAGGGGCGGCCGTCGACGAGGCCGCCGAGATTGGGCCCTTAAAGGGAATGTGGCAGTCTGAGGGGCGGCCGCCGAGATTGCGCCCTTAAAGGGAATGTGGCATGGTGAGAGGCGGCCGACGACGGGGCTGCCAAGATCGGGCCATTAAAGGGAATGTGGCAGGGTGAGGGGCGGCCTCCGAGATCGGGCCCTTAAAGGGAATGTGGCATGGTGAGTGGCGGCCTTCGACGAGGCAGCCGAGATTGGGCCCTTAAAGGGAATGTGGCAGGGTGAGGGGCGGCCTCCGAGTTCGGGCCCTTAAAGGGAATGTGGCAGGGTGAGGGGCGGCCGTCGACTGGGCCACCGAGATCGGTCCCTTAAAGGGAGTGTGGCAGGGTGAGGGGCGGCCTCCGAGATCGGGCCCTTAAAGGGAATGTGGTATGGTGAGCGGCGGCCGTCGACGAGGCAGCCGAGATCGGGCCCTTAAAGGGAATGTGGCAGGGTGAGGGACGGCCGTCGGAGGGGCCGCCGAGATTGGT
>NW_027508112.1:0-2500 GCF_051348905.1 Ranitomeya variabilis
TACCCCAGGACAGTGACCTAACTGTGGGTAAAGTTTGCGGGGCACGGGCGGAAAGTCGAATTTTGGATGAAAATGCATTATTTTCATACTTTGAAAATTCCAGGCGTGTGTCAGACTTCCAGGCGGGGGCAGCCGCTGGAGGCGTACCGAGGACGCTTCCAGGAGCCTGGGGAAGATTTTCTGAAAGTGTCCTTGGGACTTAGAAATATTTTGAGAAAATCTCGATTTTGTGAAAAAATGTCACATTTCCCCTACTTCCACCCCAGGGGGGCGTCAATATGTTGTGAGGTACCCCAGGACAGTGACCTAACTGTGGGTAAAGTTTGCGGGGCACGGGCGGAAAGTCGAATTTTGGATGAAAATGCATTATTTTCATACTTTGAAAATTTCAGGCGTGTGTCAGACTTCCAGGCGGGGGCAGCCGCCGGAGGCGTACCGAGGACGCTTCCAGGAGCCTGGGGAAGATTTTCTGAAAGTGTCCTTGGGACTTAGAAAAATTTTGAGAAATTTCCGATTTTGTGAAAAATGTCACATTTCCCCTACTTCCACCCCAGGGGGGCGTCAATATGTTGTAAAGCACCCCAGGGCAGTGACCTAAATGAGGGTGAATTTGCGGTGCACGGGCGGAAAGTCGAATTTTTGGATGAAAATGCGTATTTTCATACTTTGAAAATTTCAGGCGTGTGTCAGACTTCCAGGCGGGGGCAGCCGCCGGAGGCGTACCGGGGACGCTTCCAGGAGCCTGGGGAAGATTTTCTGAAAGTGTCCTTGGGACTTAGAAATATTTTGAGAAAATCTCGATTTGTGAAAAAATGTCACATTTCCCCTACTTCCACCCCAGGGGGGCGTCAATATGTTGTAAGGCACCCCAAGGCAGTGACCTAAGTGGGGGTGAAGTTTGCGGTGCACGGGGGGAAAGTTGAATTTTTTGGATGAAAATGCGTATTTTCATACTTTGAAAATTTCAGGCGTGTGTCGGACTTCCAGGCGGGGGCAGCCGCCAGAGGTGTACCGGGGACGCTTCCAGGAGCCTGGGGGAGATTTTCTGGAAGAGTCCTTGACACTTAGAAAATTTTGAGAAAATCTCGATTTTGTGAAAAATGTCACATTTCCCCTACTTCCACCCCAGGGGGGCGTCAATATGTTGTAAGGCACCCCAAGGCAGTGACCTAAGTGGGGGTGAAGTTTGCGGTGCACGGGGGAAAGTTGAATTTTTGGATGAAAATGCGTATTTTCATACTTTGAAAATTTCAGGCGTGTGTCGGACTTCCAGGCGGGGGCAGCCGCCAGAGGTGTACCGGGGACGCTTCCAGGAGCCTGGGGGAGATTTTCTGGAAGAGTCCTTGACACTTAGAAAAATTTTGAGAAAATCTCGATTTTGTGAAAAATGTCACATTTCCCCTACTTCCACCCCAGGGGGGCGTCAATATGTTGTAAGGCACCCCAAGGCAGTGACCTAAGTGGGGGTGAAGTTTTGCGGTGCACGGGGGAAAGTTGAATTTTTGGATGAAAATGCGTATTTTCATACTTTGAAAATTTCAGGCGTGTGTCGGACTTCCAGGCGGGGGCAGCCGCCAGAGGTGTACCGGGGACGCTTCCAGGAGCCTGGGGGAGATTTTCTGGAAGAGTCCTTGACACTTAGAAAAATTTTGAGAAAATCTCGATTTTGTGAAAAATGTCACATTTCCCCTACTTCCACCCCAGGGGGCGTCAATATGTTGTAAGGCACCCCAAGGCAGTGACCTAAGTGGGGGTGAAGTTTGCGGTGCACGGGGGAAAGTTGAATTTTTGGATGAAAATGCGTATTTTCATACTTTGAAAATTTCAGGCGTGTGTCGGACTTCCAGGCGGGGGCAGCCGCCAGAGGTGTACCGGGGACGCTTCCAGGAGCCTGGGGGAGATTTTCTGGAAGAGTCCTTGACACTTAGAAAAATTTTGAGAAATTTCCGATTTTGTGTAAAAATCACCCATTTCCCCTACTTCCACCCTAAAGGGGCGTCAATATGTCGTAAGGCGCCCCCTAGACAGTGACCTAAGTGGGGGTGAAGTTTGGGTCTGCTGGGTGGAAAACTGAAAAAAAGCGATTTTGTGACTTTGAGAACAAACAGAGAGCTCAAAACTTTGAAAAACGTCAGACCGCTGTCAGACTTCCAGGCGGGGGAAAGCTCTGAGGTTGTACCGAGGACACTTCCATGGCCCCCGGATTGATTTCAAGAAAGAGTCCTTGGGACTTTGAAATTTTCCGGCGAGCTGTTTTTGGCTTCCGGGAGCCGTAGAACTTTGGGAAATCGATTCCCGCTCACCGGTTCAGGGTGTTTCGAGCTAGTCCAGGTCCCAGCTACGCCGCCTGGCCTCCAAATTTCGCAAATTCGAAAAAAAAAAAAATAGAAACCGGAATGAGGAAATTTCTGGCCGCCGGATCCGCCGCACGGCTCCAGGAGGTCGGACACTTTTTGACTTTGTTCCCTTAAAGTGGGGGTCGGTGTCTCACCATGCAAAT
>NW_027508112.1:15000-17500 GCF_051348905.1 Ranitomeya variabilis
AAATGTCACATTTCCCCTACTTCCACCCCAGGGGGGCGTCAATATGTTGTAAAGCACCCCAGGGCAGTGACCTAAATGAGGGTGAATTTTGCGGTGCACGGGCGGAAAGTCGAATTTTTGGATGAAAATGCGTATTTTCATACTTTGAAAATTTCAGGCGTGTGTCAGACTTCCAGGCGGGGGCAGCCGCCGGAGGCGTACCGGGGACGCTTCCAGGAGCCTGGGGAAGATTTTCTGAAAGTGTCCTTGGGACTTAGAAATATTTTGAGAAAATCTCGATTTTGTGAAAAAATGTCACATTTCCCCTACTTCCACCCCAGGGGGGCGTCAATATGTTGTAAGGCACCCCAAGGCAGTGACCTAAGTGGGGGTGAAGTTTGCGGTGCACGGGGGGAAAGTTGAATTTTTGGATGAAAATGCGTATTTTCATACTTTGAAAATTTCAGGCGTGTGTCGGACTTCCAGGCGGGGGCAGCCGCCAGAGGTGTACCGGGGACGCTTCCAGGAGCCTGGGGGAGATTTTCTGGAAGAGTCCTTGACACTTAGAAAAATTTTGAGAAAATCTCGATTTTGTGAAAAATGTCACATTTCCCCTACTTCCACCCCAGGGGGGCGTCAATATGTTGTAAGGCACCCCAAGGCAGTGACCTAAGTGGGGGTGAAGTTTGCGGTGCACGGGGGGAAAGTTGAATTTTTGGATGAAAATGCGTATTTTCATACTTTGAAAATTTCAGGCGTGTGTCGGACTTCCAGGCGGGGGCAGCCGCCAGAGGTGTACCGGGGACGCTTCCAGGAGCCTGGGGGAGATTTTCTGGAAGAGTCCTTGACACTTAGAAAAATTTTGAGAAAATCTCGATTTTGTGAAAAATGTCACATTTCCCCTACTTCCACCCCAGGGGGGCGTCAATATGTTGTAAGGCACCCCAAGGCAGTGACCTAAGTGGGGGTGAAGTTTGCGGTGCACGGGGGGAAAGTTGAATTTTTGGATGAAAATGCGTATTTTCATACTTTGAAAATTTCAGGCGTGTGTCGGACTTCCAGGCGGGGGCAGCCGCCAGAGGTGTACCGGGGACGCTTCCAGGAGCCTGGGGGAGATTTTCTGGAAGAGTCCTTGACACTTAGAAAAATTTTGAGAAAATCTCGATTTTGTGAAAAATGTCACATTTCCCCTACTTCCACCCCAGGGGGGCGTCAATATGTTGTAAGGCACCCCAAGGCAGTGACCTAAGTGGGGGTGAAGTTTGCGGTGCACGGGGGGAAAGTTGAATTTTTGGATGAAAATGCGTATTTTCATACTTTGAAAATTTCAGGCGTGTGTCGGACTTCCAGGCGGGGGCAGCCGCCAGAGGTGTACCGGGGACGCTTCCAGGAGCCTGGGGGAGATTTTCTGGAAGAGTCCTTGACACTTAGAAAAATTTTGAGAAATTTCCGATTTTGTGTAAAAATCACCCATTTCCCCTACTTCCACCCTAAAGGGGCGTCAATATGTCGTAAGGCGCCCCTAGACAGTGACCTAAGTGGGGGTGAAGTTTGGGTCTGCTGGGTGGAAAACTGAAAAAAAGCGATTTTGTGACTTTGAGAACAAACAGAGAGCTCAAAACTTTGAAAAACGTCAGACCGCTGTCAGACTTCCAGGCGGGGGAAAGCTCTGAGGTTGTACCGAGGACACTTCCATGGCCCCCGGATTGATTTTCAAGAAAGAGTCCTTGGGACTTTGAAATTTTCCGGCGAGCTGTTTTTGGCTTCCGGGAGCCGTAGAACTTTGGGAAATCGATTCCGCTCACCGGTTCAGGGTGTTTCGAGCTAGTCCAGGTCCCAGCTACGCCGCCTGGCCTCCAAATTTCGCAAATTCGAAAAAAAAAAAAATAGAACCGGAATGAGGAAATTTCTGGCCGCCGGATCCGCCGCACGGCTCCAGGAGGTCGGACACTTTTTGACTTTGTTCCCTTAAAGTGGGGGTCGGTGTCTCACCATGCAAATACCCAGTTTTGCACACCAGCTGCAGGATATAGGAGAGAGAGGTACCTCTCGGCCCCGACCAAAATCCGTTGTTTTCGTGGTTCCTCGACTCGGGTAGGCGGTTTGGCGAGTACCCCCCTTTTGCATGGAAGTTCGCACTCGCGCCGAGACCAGGCTTCCGCGGCTCCAGGGGGACTTTTGCCGGTTGTCCGTCCCGAGTCCGAGACGCGTTTCCTGGGTCGCCCGAGCCCGAACGGACCCTCCCCACGTGGGTTCCTGTCCTCTGAGGGCGACGGTCGTCAGAAGGGGGGCAGATCCAGAGTCCTCGTCCGCAGGAGGGCTCTGGGAGGGCGGATCGCTCCTTCTGACTTTGTCCCCTCGGAGCGGGCTCGGCGTTTCTCTGTGTCGGATGTCTCCCGCTTCCGCGCCAACGGGGAGACCTATGAGAGAATCGCACCGCGACCCGGCTTCCGTCTCGAGGGCGCCCGGAGCGCGCCGGACACTCGCTTCCAGGACTCCAGGGGCACGTTTCTTCCCCGTC
>NW_027508112.1:27500-32500 GCF_051348905.1 Ranitomeya variabilis
GCGTACCGAGGACGCTTCCAGGAGCCTGGGGAAGATTTTCTGAAAGTGTCCTTGGGACTTAGAAATATTTTGAGAAAATCTCGATTTTGTGAAAAATGTCACATTTCCCCTACTTCCACCACAGGGGGGCGTCAATATGTTGTGAGGTAACCCAGGACAGTGACCTAACTGTGGGTAAAGTTTGCGGGGCACGGGCGGAAAGTTGAATTTTTGGATGAAAATGCGTATTTTCATACTTTGAAATTTTCAGGCGTGTGTCAGACTTCCAGGCGGGTGCAGCCGCCGGAGGTGTACCGGGGACGCTTCCAGGAGCCTGGGGGAGATTTTCTGGAAGAGTGCTTGGGACTTAGTGCAATTTTTTAGAAAATCTCGATTTTGTGAAAAATGTCACATTTCCCCTACTACCACCACAGGGGGGCGTCAATATGTTGTAAGGCACCCCAAGGCAGTGACCTAAATGCGGGTGAAGTTTGCGGTGCACGGGGGGAAAGTTGAATTTTTGGATGAAAATGCGTATTTTCATACTTTAAAAATTTCAGGCGTGTGTCAGACTTCCAGGCGGGGGCAGCCGCCGGAGGTGTACCTGGGACGCTTCCAGGAGCCCGGGGAAGATTTTCTGGAAGAGTCCTTGGGACTTAGTGCAATTTTTAGAAAATCTCGATTTTGTGAAAAATGTCACATTTCCCCTACTACCACCACAGGGGGGGCGTCAATATGTTGTAAAGCACCCAAGGGCAGTGACCTAAATGCGGGTAAAGTTTGCGGTGCACGGGGGGAAAGTTGAATTTTTGGATGAAAATGCGTATTTTCATACTTTGAAAATTTCAGGCGTGTGTCGGACTTCCAGGCGGGGGCAGCCGCCAGAGGCGTACCGGGGACGCTTCCAGGAGCCTGGGGAAGATTTTCTGAAAGTGTCCTTGGGACTTAGAAATATTTTGAGAAAATCTCGATTTTGTGAAAAAATGTCACATTTCCCCTACTTCCACCACAGGGGGGCGTCAATATGTTGTAAAGCACCCCAGGGCAGTGACCTAAATGCGGGTGAAGTTTGCGGTGCACGGGGGGAAAGTTGAATTTTTGGATGAAAATGCGTATTTTCATACTTTGAAAATTTCAGGCGTGTGTCGGACTTCCAGGCGGGGGCAGCCGCCAGAGGCGTACCGGGGACGCTTCCAGGAGCCTGGGGAAGATTTCATGAAAGTGTCCTTGGGACTTAGAAATATTTTGAGAAAATCTCGATTTTGTGAAAAATGTCACATTTCCCCTACTTCCACCACAGGGGGGCGTCAATATGTTGTGAGGTACCCCAGGACAGTGACCTAACTGTGGGTAAAGTTTGCGGGGCACGGGCGGAAAGTCGAATTTTGGATGAAAATGCATTATTTTCATACTTTGAAAATTCCAGGCGTGTGTCAGACTTCCAGGCGGGGGCAGCCGCTGGAGGCGTACCGAGGACGCTTCCAGGAGCCTGGGGAAGATTTTCTGAAAGTGTCCTTGGGACTTAGAAATATTTTGAGAAAATCTCGATTTTGTGAAAAAATGTCACATTTCCCCTACTTCCACCCCAGGGGGGCGTCAATATGTTGTGAGGTACCCCAGGACAGTGACCTAACTGTGGGTAAAGTTTGCGGGGCACGGGCGGAAAGTCGAATTTTGGATGAAAATGCATTATTTTCATACTTTGAAAATTTCAGGCGTGTGTCAGACTTCCAGGCGGGGGCAGCCGCCGGAGGCGTACCGAGGACGCTTCCAGGAGCCTGGGGAAGATTTTCTGAAAGTGTCCTTGGGACTTAGAAAAATTTTGAGAAATTTCCGATTTTGTGAAAAATGTCACATTTCCCCTACTTCCACCCCAGGGGGGCGTCAATATGTTGTAAAGCACCCCAGGGCAGTGACCTAAATGAGGGTGAATTTTGCGGTGCACGGGCGGAAAGTCGAATTTTTGGATGAAAATGCGTATTTTCATACTTTGAAAATTTCAGGCGTGTGTCAGACTTCCAGGCGGGGGCAGCCGCCGGAGGCGTACCGGGGACGCTTCCAGGAGCCTGGGGAAGATTTTCTGAAAGTGTCCTTGGGACTTAGAAATATTTTGAGAAAATCTCGATTTTGTGAAAAAATGTCACATTTCCCCTACTTCCACCCCAGGGGGGCGTCAATATGTTGTAAGGCACCCCAAGGCAGTGACCTAAGTGGGGGTGAAGTTTGCGGTGCACGGGGGGAAAGTTGAATTTTTGGATGAAAATGCGTATTTTCATACTTTGAAAATTTCAGGCGTGTGTCGGACTTCCAGGCGGGGGCAGCCGCCAGAGGTGTACCGGGGACGCTTCCAGGAGCCTGGGGGAGATTTTCTGGAAGAGTCCTTGACACTTAGAAAAATTTTGAGAAAATCTCGATTTTGTGAAAAATGTCACATTTCCCCTACTTCCACCCCAGGGGGGCGTCAATATGTTGTAAGGCACCCCAAGGCAGTGACCTAAGTGGGGGTGAAGTTTGCGGTGCACGGGGGGAAAGTTGAATTTTTGGATGAAAATGCGTATTTTCATACTTTGAAAATTTCAGGCGTGTGTCGGACTTCCAGGCGGGGGCAGCCGCCAGAGGTGTACCGGGGACGCTTCCAGGAGCCTGGGGGAGATTTTCTGGAAGAGTCCTTGACACTTAGAAAAATTTTGAGAAAATCTCGATTTTGTGAAAAATGTCACATTTCCCCTACTTCCACCCCAGGGGGGCGTCAATATGTTGTAAGGCACCCCAAGGCAGTGACCTAAGTGGGGGTGAAGTTTGCGGTGCACGGGGGGAAAGTTGAATTTTTGGATGAAAATGCGTATTTTCATACTTTGAAAATTTCAGGCGTGTGTCGGACTTCCAGGCGGGGGCAGCCGCCAGAGGTGTACCGGGGACGCTTCCAGGAGCCTGGGGGAGATTTTCTGGAAGAGTCCTTGACACTTAGAAAAATTTTGAGAAAATCTCGATTTTGTGAAAAATGTCACATTTCCCCTACTTCCACCCCAGGGGGGCGTCAATATGTTGTAAGGCACCCCAAGGCAGTGACCTAAGTGGGGGTGAAGTTTGCGGTGCACGGGGGGAAAGTTGAATTTTTGGATGAAAATGCGTATTTTCATACTTTGAAAATTTCAGGCGTGTGTCGGACTTCCAGGCGGGGGCAGCCGCCAGAGGTGTACCGGGGACGCTTCCAGGAGCCTGGGGGAGATTTTCTGGAAGAGTCCTTGACACTTAGAAAAATTTTGAGAAATTTCCGATTTTGTGTAAAAATCACCCATTTCCCCTACTTCCACCCTAAAGGGGCGTCAATATGTCGTAAGGCGCCCCTAGACAGTGACCTAAGTGGGGGTGAAGTTTGGGTCTGCTGGGTGGAAAACTGAAAAAAAGCGATTTTGTGACTTTGAGAACAAACAGAGAGCTCAAAACTTTGAAAAACGTCAGACCGCTGTCAGACTTCCAGGCGGGGGAAAGCTCTGAGGTTGTACCGAGGACACTTCCATGGCCCCCGGATTGATTTTCAAGAAAGAGTCCTTGGGACTTTGAAATTTTCCGGCGAGCTGTTTTTGGCTTCCGGGAGCCGTAGAACTTTGGGAAATCGATTCCGCTCACCGGTTCAGGGTGTTTCGAGCTAGTCCAGGTCCCAGCTACGCCGCCTGGCCTCCAAATTTCGCAAATTCGAAAAAAAAAAAAATAGAACCGGAATGAGGAAATTTCTGGCCGCCGGATCCGCCGCACGGCTCCAGGAGGTCGGACACTTTTTGACTTTGTTCCCTTAAAGTGGGGGTCGGTGTCTCACCATGCAAATACCCAGTTTTGCACACCAGCTGCAGGATATAGGAGAGAGAGGTACCTCTCGGCCCCGACCAAAATCCGTTGTTTTCGTGGTTCCTCGACTCGGGTAGGCGGTTTGGCGAGTACCCCCCTTTTGCATGGAAGTTCGCACTCGCGCCGAGACCAGGCTTCCGCGGCTCCAGGGGGACTTTTGCCGGTTGTCCGTCCCGAGTCCGAGACGCGTTTCCTGGGTCGCCCGAGCCCGAACGGACCCTCCCCACGTGGGTTCCTGTCCTCTGAGGGCGACGGTCGTCAGAAGGGGGGCAGATCCAGAGTCCTCGTCCGCAGGAGGGCTCTGGGAGGGCGGATCGCTCCTTCTGACTTTGTCCCCTCGGAGCGGGCTCGGCGTTTCTCTGTGTCGGATGTCTCCCGCTTCCGCGCCAACGGGGAGACCTATGAGAGAATCGCACCGCGACCCGGCTTCCGTCTCGAGGGCGCCCGGAGCGCGCCGGACACTCGCTTCCAGGACTCCAGGGGCACGTTTCTTCCCCGTCTCCCCCGAGGGGAAGAACGGAGGCAGGGGTTCCACCCGAGCCCCTGCCCTTTCTTCCGATCGATCTGGCTCAGCGCTCCCGGGTGGGGAGGTGGTGCCGCTCGCTCGGCCCGGGCTTTGGAGCCCGCGTCGGTTTACGGCGGGCGGTCTCCTTCCTCTGTTACCCCCCCCCGGGTTTCAGGCACTCGTCCTTGGGCGCGCACGCCGGCGGTCGCCCTCCCGTCTACGGACGGAGGCGGCCGAGCTGTGGGGAGTTTGACCCGAACCGTGGTACGGCAGCGGTCCGACGACCCGCACGGGCGAACGGAGGGGCGCCCACCCACCTCGGCGTGGGGGCCCGCCGTCCGAATCGCTCCCCGCGCGGGGCAGCACAACGATCTTCTCCGAGGGCGGCCCTTTGACTTTCAGATGCGCAGCTCGTCCGCGGAGGCCCGCGCCGCACCCCAGCGTCCGAAGGGCGGCCTCCGCGGTGGGCATCGGCGAGAGCGGCGGCGGTGGGTGGCGCTTCCACGCCACCGCCGAGCTCCGCGTTTTCCAGTCTTTTCCCGAGCCCCTACGATAGTGGGGGGATGACAGACGTGCGGGGAGGCGGGCGAGTGGGTTCTCACCGTGCGGTGTGCCCCGCGGCCGAACGCCGTCGCCTTCCCCTCGTCCGCCGTCCTCCGAGGCGGCTCGG
>NW_027508112.1:42500-45958 GCF_051348905.1 Ranitomeya variabilis
ATTTTCATACTTTAAAAATTTCAGGCGTGTGTCAGACTTCCAGGCGGGGGCAGCCGCCGAGGTGTACCTGGGACGCTTCCAGGAGCCCGGGGAAGATTTTCTGGAAGAGTCCTTGGGACTTAGTGCAATTTTTAGAAAATCTCGATTTTGTGAAAAATGTCACATTTCCCCTACTACCACCACAGGGGGGGCGTCAATATGTTGTAAAGCACCCAAGGGCAGTGACCTAAATGCGGGTAAGTTTGCGGTGCACGGGGGGAAAGTTGAATTTTTGGATGAAAATGCGTATTTTCATACTTTGAAAATTTCAGGCGTGTGTCGGACTTCCAGGCGGGGGCAGCCGCCAGAGGCGTACCGGGGACGCTTCCAGGAGCCTGGGGAAGATTTTCTGAAAGTGTCCTTGGGACTTAGAATATTTTGAGAAAATCTCGATTTTGTGAAAAAATGTCACATTTCCCCTACTTCCACCACAGGGGGGCGTCAATATGTTGTAAAGCACCCCAGGGCA
Source organism: Ranitomeya variabilis (assembly GCF_051348905.1). NCBI lineage: Eukaryota > Metazoa > Chordata > Amphibia > Anura > Dendrobatidae > Ranitomeya > Ranitomeya variabilis. Next base: position 43,009 of record NW_027508112.1, read on the forward strand.
GTGACCTAAATGCGGGTGAAGTTTGCGGTGCACGGGGGGAAAGTTGAATTTTTGGATGAAAATGCGTATTTTCATACTTTGAAAATTTCAGGCGTGTGTCGGACTTCCAGGCGGGGGCAGCCGCCAGAGGCGTACCGGGGACGCTTCCAGGAGCCTGGGGAAGATTTCATGAAAGTGTCCTTGGGACTTAGAAATATTTTGAGAAAATCTCGATTTTGTGAAAAATGTCACATTTCCCCTACTTCCACCACAGGGGGGCGTCAATATGTTGTGAGGTACCCCAGGACAGTGACCTAACTGTGGGTAAAGTTTGCGGGGCACGGGCGGAAAGTCGAATTTTGGATGAAAATGCATTATTTTCATACTTTGAAAATTCCAGGCGTGTGTCAGACTTCCAGGCGGGGGCAGCCGCTGGAGGCGTACCGAGGACGCTTCCAGGAGCCTGGGGAAGATTTTCTGAAAGTGTCCTTGGGACTTAGAAATATTTTGAGAAAATCTCGATTTTGTGAAAAAATGTCACATTTCCCCTACTTCCACCCCAGGGGGCGTCAATATGTTGTGAGGTACCCCAGGACAGTGACCTAACTGTGGGTAAAGTTTGCGGGGCACGGGCGGAAAGTCGAATTTTGGATGAAAATGCATTATTTTCATACTTTGAAAATTTCAGGCGTGTGTCAGACTTCCAGGCGGGGGCGGCCGCCGGAGGCGTACCGAGGACGCTTCCAGGAGCCTGGGGAAGATTTTCTGAAAGTGTCCTTGGGACTTAGAAAAATTTTGAGAAATTTCCGATTTTGTGAAAAATGTCACATTTCCCCTACTTCCACCCCAGGGGGGCGTCAATATGTTGTAAAGCACCCCAGGGCAGTGACTAAATGAGGGTGAATTTTGCGGTGCACGGGCGGAAAGTCGAATTTTTGGATGAAAATGCGTATTTTCATACTTTGAAAATTTCAGGCGTGTGTCAGACTTCCAGGCGGGGGCAGCCGCCGGAGGCGTACCGGGACGCTTCCAGGAGCCTGGGGAAGATTTTCTGAAAGTGTCCTTGGGACTTAGAAATATTTTGAGAAAATCTCGATTTTGTGAAAAAATGTCACATTTCCCCTACTTCCACCCCAGGGGGCGTCAATATGTTGTAAGGCACCCCAAGGCAGTGACCTAAGTGGGGGTGAAGTTTGCGGTGCACGGGGGGAAAGTTGAATTTTTGGATGAAAATGCGTATTTCATACTTTGAAAATTTCAGGCGTGTGTCGGACTTCCAGGCGGGGGCAGCCGCCAGAGGTGTACCGGGGACGCTTCCAGGAGCCTGGGGGAGATTTTCTGGAAGAGTCCTTGACACTTAGAAAAATTTTGAGAAAATCTCGATTTTGTGAAAAATGTCACATTTCCCCTACTTCCACCCCAGGGGGGCGTCAATATGTTGTAAGGCACCCCAAGGCAGTGACCTAAGTGGGGGTGAAGTTTGCGGTGCACGGGGGGAAAGTTGAATTTTTGGATGAAAATGCGTATTTTCATACTTTGAAAATTTCAGGCGTGTGTCGGACTTCCAGGCGGGGGCAGCCGCCAGAGGTGTACCGGGGACGCTTCCAGGAGCCTGGGGGAGATTTTCTGGAAGAGTCCTTGACACTTAGAAAATTTTGAGAAAATCTCGATTTTGTGAAAAATGTCACATTTCCCCTACTTCCACCCCAGGGGGGCGTCAATATGTTGTAAGGCACCCCAAGGCAGTGACCTAAGTGGGGGTGAAGTTTGCGGTGCACGGGGGGAAAGTTGAATTTTTGGATGAAAATGCGTATTTTCATACTTTGAAAATTTCAGGCGTGTGTCGGACTTCCAGGCGGGGGCAGCCGCCAGAGGTGTACCGGGGACGCTTCCAGGAGCCTGGGGGAGATTTTCTGGAAGAGTCCTTGACACTTAGAAAAATTTTGAGAAAATCTCGATTTTGTGAAAAATGTCACATTTCCCCTACTTCCACCCCAGGGGGGCGTCAATATGTTGTAAGGCACCCCAAGGCAGTGACCTAAGTGGGGGTGAAGTTTGCGGTGCACGGGGGAAAGTTGAATTTTTGGATGAAAATGCGTATTTTCATACTTTGAAAATTTCAGGCGTGTGTCGGACTTCCAGGCGGGGGCAGCCGCCAGAGGTGTACCGGGGACGCTTCCAGGAGCCTGGGGGAGATTTCTGGAAGAGTCCTTGACACTTAGAAAAATTTTGAGAAATTTCCGATTTTGTGTAAAAATCACCCATTCCCCTACTTCCACCCTAAAGGGGCGTCAATATGTCGTAAGGCGCCCCTAGACAGTGACCTAAGTGGGGGTGAAGTTTGGGTCTGCTGGGTGGAAAACTGAAAAAAAGCGATTTTGTGACTTTGAGAACAAACAGAGAGCTCAAAACTTTGAAAAACGTCAGACCGCTGTCAGACTTCCAGGCGGGGAAAGCTCTGAGGTTGTACCGAGGACACTTCCATGGCCCCCGGATTGATTTTCAAGAAAGAGTCCTTGGGACTTTGAAATTTTCCGGCGAGCTGTTTTTGGCTTCCGGGAGCCGTAGAACTTTGGGAAATCGATTCCGCTCACCGGTTCAGGGTGTTTCGAGCTAGTCCAGGTCCCAGCTACGCCGCCTGGCCTCCAAATTTCGCAAATTCGAAAAAAAAAAAATAGAACCGGAATGAGGAAATTTCTGGCCGCCGGATCCGCCGCACGGCTCCAGGAGGTCGGACACTTTTTGACTTTGTTCCCTTAAAGTGGGGGTCGGTGTCTCACCATGCAAATACCCAGTTTTGCACACCAGCTGCAGGATATAGGAGAGAGAGGTACCTCTCGGCCCCGACCAAAATCCGTTGTTTTCGTGGTTCCTCGACTCGGGTAGGCGGTTTGGCGAGTACCCCCCTTTTGCATGGAAGTTCGCACTCGCGCCGAGACCAGGCTTCCGCGGCTCCAGGGGGACTTTTGCC
>NW_027508113.1:0-46197 GCF_051348905.1 Ranitomeya variabilis
AAAAGTTGTGATGTAGCACAATCCCAAGGAGAACCGTTGAACTTTTATGGGTTGGTTTGTTTATCGAAAATGCTGAGAGGTCGTGAAGGCCTCCTGGTCTTTTTTTTTCCTCCTTTCTGTGGTTGCTAAACTGTAAGAAGAGAGTAGAGCATGAGCCTTAACACAAAACATTAAAAGAGAATAAATGCAACACCAATGGTGAAAAGCAAGACATGCGTTGGCCGGGAATCGAACCCGGGTCAACTGCTTGGAAGGCAGCTATGCTCACCACTATACCACCAACGCTTTCGGAAGTGTACGTTTTTTTGACATTTTCTGCAATAACACTAAACTTTCTGTTGACAGAAGCATTTGGATGCAATGTAATGATGAAAAGTATAAAACACAACCTTTTAGCAGAGGATGGTTTCGATCCATCGACCTCTGGGTTATGGGCCCAGCACGCTTCCGCTGCGCCACTCTGCTCGTAGTGTTGGATGCTTAGAGTCGAAGTCTAATTACTGTCTGCCTTCTGGTCTGTGTCGTGTAATTTATCAGCCATTTCTTATCTGTTGGCAACTAGATTATTCTTGGTGTTTTGCAATTATTTCTTTGTTTTTTTCTGTTTCCTTTAGTCATATTGTTGAAAATCATTTGAAGAAACGGTGTCTGACCTTGCTTAAGGTGCAGGCAAAAATTGTGGTCCATTGGGTCTCTGTGGCGCAATCGGTTAGCGCGTTCGGCTGTTAACCGAAAGGTTGGTGGTTCGAGTCCACCCAGGGACGTCGCACCCTTTTGCAGTCCACCCAGAGACGTTGCACAGTTGGAGAAGTTTTTGCATTGGTGCTGAGCATCTCTCTCATGTAAAAGCCATTTTGCTGACTATGTTTTGAATTCACGAGGCAAACTGGAGAAAAACTTTCTGTATGAGATAAGATAAACAAAACTTCCTTCGAGCCGGAATTGAACCAGCGACCTAAGGATTGCTAATTTAGAGCTACAGTCCTCCGCTCTACCAGCTGAGCTATCGAAGGATTGTTTTGGCCACTGTCGAAAGCCTCCTAGGTTTGGCCGTGGGTGCCACGGGCAGATGGTAAAAATGATTCATTCAACTCTGCGAAAAAGGAATCCAATGGTAGCATTGGAGAATGCGGGCATCGATCCCGCTACCTCTCGCATGCTAAGCGAGCGCTCTACCACTTGAGCTAATCCCCCAAACCTGTGAAACTTGACGTCAGTTTCACGTCACACCAGGTCACAATTTTCATATACAGTCACAGATGACATTGCTTTTTTTTTTTTTTTTTTTTTTTTTTTAAGTGTGGACTCCGTTTTCCCATACTTGAAGAACATTTAAGGAGTCCACAACGTGATTGGTGACCTACAAATACAGTCGAGCAACTTTCTAGCAAACCCTTTCTATGCACATGGAGAATCAAACCGGGGACAGTGAAAAAACTTGCATAGTTTGTAGAAAAAAGTTGTGATGTAGCACAATCCCAAGGAGAACCGTTGAACTTTTATGGGTTGGTTTGTTTATCGAAAATGCTGAGAGGTCGTGAAGGCCTCCTGGTCTTTTTTTTTCCTCCTTTCTGTGGTTGCTAAACTGTAAGAAGAGAGTAGAGCATGAGCCTTAACACAAAACATTAAAAGAGAATAAATGCAACACCAATGGTGAAAAGCAAGACATGCGTTGGCCGGGAATCGAACCCGGGTCAACTGCTTGGAAGGCAGCTATGCTCACCACTATACCACCAACGCTTTCGGAAGTGTACGTTTTTTTGACATTTTCTGCAATAACACTAAACTTTCTGTTGACAGAAGCATTTGGATGCAATGTAATGATGAAAAGTATAAAACACAACCTTTTAGCAGAGGATGGTTTCGATCCATCGACCTCTGGGTTATGGGCCCAGCACGCTTCCGCTGCGCCACTCTGCTCGTAGTGTTGGATGCTTAGAGTCGAAGTCTAATTACTGTCTGCCTTCTGGTCTGTGTCGTGTAATTTATCAGCCATTTCTTATCTGTTGGCAACTAGATTATTCTTGGTGTTTTGCAATTATTTCTTTGTTTTTTTCTGTTTCCTTTAGTCATATTGTTGAAAATCATTTGAAGAAACGGTGTCTGACCTTGCTTAAGGTGCAGGCAAAAATTGTGGTCCATTGGGTCTCTGTGGCGCAATCGGTTAGCGCGTTCGGCTGTTAACCGAAAGGTTGGTGGTTCGAGTCCACCCAGGGACGTCGCACCCTTTTGCAGTCCACCCAGAGACGTTGCACAGTTGGAGAAGTTTTTGCATTGGTGCTGAGCATCTCTCTCATGTAAAAGCCATTTTGCTGACTATGTTTTGAATTCACGAGGCAAACTGGAGAAAAACTTTCTGTATGAGATAAGATAAACAAAACTTCCTTCGAGCCGGAATTGAACCAGCGACCTAAGGATTGCTAATTTAGAGCTACAGTCCTCCGCTCTACCAGCTGAGCTATCGAAGGATTGTTTTGGCCACTGTCGAAAGCCTCCTAGGTTTGGCCGTGGGTGCCACGGGCAGATGGTAAAAATGATTCATTCAACTCTGCGAAAAAGGAATCCAATGGTAGCATTGGAGAATGCGGGCATCGATCCCGCTACCTCTCGCATGCTAAGCGAGCGCTCTACCACTTGAGCTAATCCCCCAAACCTGTGAAACTTGACGTCAGTTTCACGTCACACCAGGTCACAATTTTCATATACAGTCACAGATGACATTGCTTTTTTTTTTTTTTTTTTTTTTTTTTTAAGTGTGGACTCCGTTTTCCCATACTTGAAGAACATTTAAGGAGTCCACAACGTGATTGGTGACCTACAAATACAGTCGAGCAACTTTCTAGCAAACCCTTTCTATGCACATGGAGAATCAAACCGGGGACAGTGAAAAAACTTGCATAGTTTGTAGAAAAAAGTTGTGATGTAGCACAATCCCAAGGAGAACCGTTGAACTTTTATGGGTTGGTTTGTTTATCGAAAATGCTGAGAGGTCGTGAAGGCCTCCTGGTCTTTTTTTTTCCTCCTTTCTGTGGTTGCTAAACTGTAAGAAGAGAGTAGAGCATGAGCCTTAACACAAAACATTAAAAGAGAATAAATGCAACACCAATGGTGAAAAGCAAGACATGCGTTGGCCGGGAATCGAACCCGGGTCAACTGCTTGGAAGGCAGCTATGCTCACCACTATACCACCAACGCTTTCGGAAGTGTACGTTTTTTTGACATTTTCTGCAATAACACTAAACTTTCTGTTGACAGAAGCATTTGGATGCAATGTAATGATGAAAAGTATAAAACACAACCTTTTAGCAGAGGATGGTTTCGATCCATCGACCTCTGGGTTATGGGCCCAGCACGCTTCCGCTGCGCCACTCTGCTCGTAGTGTTGGATGCTTAGAGTCGAAGTCTAATTACTGTCTGCCTTCTGGTCTGTGTCGTGTAATTTATCAGCCATTTCTTATCTGTTGGCAACTAGATTATTCTTGGTGTTTTGCAATTATTTCTTTGTTTTTTTCTGTTTCCTTTAGTCATATTGTTGAAAATCATTTGAAGAAACGGTGTCTGACCTTGCTTAAGGTGCAGGCAAAAATTGTGGTCCATTGGGTCTCTGTGGCGCAATCGGTTAGCGCGTTCGGCTGTTAACCGAAAGGTTGGTGGTTCGAGTCCACCCAGGGACGTCGCACCCTTTTGCAGTCCACCCAGAGACGTTGCACAGTTGGAGAAGTTTTTGCATTGGTGCTGAGCATCTCTCTCATGTAAAAGCCATTTTGCTGACTATGTTTTGAATTCACGAGGCAAACTGGAGAAAAACTTTCTGTATGAGATAAGATAAACAAAACTTCCTTCGAGCCGGAATTGAACCAGCGACCTAAGGATTGCTAATTTAGAGCTACAGTCCTCCGCTCTACCAGCTGAGCTATCGAAGGATTGTTTTGGCCACTGTCGAAAGCCTCCTAGGTTTGGCCGTGGGTGCCACGGGCAGATGGTAAAAATGATTCATTCAACTCTGCGAAAAAGGAATCCAATGGTAGCATTGGAGAATGCGGGCATCGATCCCGCTACCTCTCGCATGCTAAGCGAGCGCTCTACCACTTGAGCTAATCCCCCAAACCTGTGAAACTTGACGTCAGTTTCACGTCACACCAGGTCACAATTTTCATATACAGTCACAGATGACATTGCTTTTTTTTTTTTTTTTTTTTTTTTTTTAAGTGTGGACTCCGTTTTCCCATACTTGAAGAACATTTAAGGAGTCCACAACGTGATTGGTGACCTACAAATACAGTCGAGCAACTTTCTAGCAAACCCTTTCTATGCACATGGAGAATCAAACCGGGGACAGTGAAAAAACTTGCATAGTTTGTAGAAAAAAGTTGTGATGTAGCACAATCCCAAGGAGAACCGTTGAACTTTTATGGGTTGGTTTGTTTATCGAAAATGCTGAGAGGTCGTGAAGGCCTCCTGGTCTTTTTTTTTCCTCCTTTCTGTGGTTGCTAAACTGTAAGAAGAGAGTAGAGCATGAGCCTTAACACAAAACATTAAAAGAGAATAAATGCAACACCAATGGTGAAAAGCAAGACATGCGTTGGCCGGGAATCGAACCCGGGTCAACTGCTTGGAAGGCAGCTATGCTCACCACTATACCACCAACGCTTTCGGAAGTGTACGTTTTTTTGACATTTTCTGCAATAACACTAAACTTTCTGTTGACAGAAGCATTTGGATGCAATGTAATGATGAAAAGTATAAAACACAACCTTTTAGCAGAGGATGGTGTCGATCCATCGACCTCTGGGTTATGGGCCCAGCACGCTTCCGCTGCGCCACTCTGCTCGTAGTGTTGGATGCTTAGAGTCGAAGTCTAATTACTGTCTGCCTTCTGGTCTGTGTCGTGTAATTTATCAGCCATTTCTTATCTGTTGGCAACTAGATTATTCTTGGTGTTTTGCAATTATTTCTTTGTTTTTTTCTGTTTCCTTTAGTCATATTGTTGAAAATCATTTGAAGAAACGGTGTCTGACCTTGCTTAAGGTGCAGGCAAAAATTGTGGTCCATTGGGTCTCTGTGGCGCAATCGGTTAGCGCGTTCGGCTGTTAACCGAAAGGTTGGTGGTTCGAGTCCACCCAGGGACGTCGCACCCTTTTGCAGTCCACCCAGAGACGTTGCACAGTTGGAGAAGTTTTTGCATTGGTGCTGAGCATCTCTCTCATGTAAAAGCCATTTTGCTGACTATGTTTTGAATTCACGAGGCAAACTGGAGAAAAACTTTCTGTATGAGATAAGATAAACAAAACTTCCTTCGAGCCGGAATTGAACCAGCGACCTAAGGATTGCTAATTTAGAGCTACAGTCCTCCGCTCTACCAGCTGAGCTATCGAAGGATTGTTTTGGCCACTGTCGAAAGCCTCCTAGGTTTGGCCGTGGGTGCCACGGGCAGATGGTAAAAATGATTCATTCAACTCTGCGAAAAAGGAATCCAATGGTAGCATTGGAGAATGCGGGCATCGATCCCGCTACCTCTCGCATGCTAAGCGAGCGCTCTACCACTTGAGCTAATCCCCCAAACCTGTGAAACTTGACGTCAGTTTCACGTCACACCAGGTCACAATTTTCATATACAGTCACAGATGACATTGCTTTTTTTTTTTTTTTTTTTTTTTTTTTAAGTGTGGACTCCGTTTTCCCATACTTGAAGAACATTTAAGGAGTCCACAACGTGATTGGTGACCTACAAATACAGTCGAGCAACTTTCTAGCAAACCCTTTCTATGCACATGGAGAATCAAACCGGGGACAGTGAAAAAACTTGCATAGTTTGTAGAAAAAAGTTGTGATGTAGCACAATCCCAAGGAGAACCGTTGAACTTTTATGGGTTGGTTTGTTTATCGAAAATGCTGAGAGGTCGTGAAGGCCTCCTGGTCTTTTTTTTTCCTCCTTTCTGTGGTTGCTAAACTGTAAGAAGAGAGTAGAGCATGAGCCTTAACACAAAACATTAAAAGAGAATAAATGCAACACCAATGGTGAAAAGCAAGACATGCGTTGGCCGGGAATCGAACCCGGGTCAACTGCTTGGAAGGCAGCTATGCTCACCACTATACCACCAACGCTTTCGGAAGTGTACGTTTTTTTGACATTTTCTGCAATAACACTAAACTTTCTGTTGACAGAAGCATTTGGATGCAATGTAATGATGAAAAGTATAAAACACAACCTTTTAGCAGAGGATGGTTTCGATCCATCGACCTCTGGGTTATGGGCCCAGCACGCTTCCGCTGCGCCACTCTGCTCGTAGTGTTGGATGCTTAGAGTCGAAGTCTAATTACTGTCTGCCTTCTGGTCTGTGTCGTGTAATTTATCAGCCATTTCTTATCTGTTGGCAACTAGATTATTCTTGGTGTTTTGCAATTATTTCTTTGTTTTTTTCTGTTTCCTTTAGTCATATTGTTGAAAATCATTTGAAGAAACGGTGTCTGACCTTGCTTAAGGTGCAGGCAAAAATTGTGGTCCATTGGGTCTCTGTGGCGCAATCGGTTAGCGCGTTCGGCTGTTAACCGAAAGGTTGGTGGTTCGAGTCCACCCAGGGACGTCGCACCCTTTTGCAGTCCACCCAGAGACGTTGCACAGTTGGAGAAGTTTTTGCATTGGTGCTGAGCATCTCTCTCATGTAAAAGCCATTTTGCTGACTATGTTTTGAATTCACGAGGCAAACTGGAGAAAAACTTTCTGTATGAGATAAGATAAACAAAACTTCCTTCGAGCCGGAATTGAACCAGCGACCTAAGGATTGCTAATTTAGAGCTACAGTCCTCCGCTCTACCAGCTGAGCTATCGAAGGATTGTTTTGGCCACTGTCGAAAGCCTCCTAGGTTTGGCCGTGGGTGCCACGGGCAGATGGTAAAAATGATTCATTCAACTCTGCGAAAAAGGAATCCAATGGTAGCATTGGAGAATGCGGGCATCGATCCCGCTACCTCTCGCATGCTAAGCGAGCGCTCTACCACTTGAGCTAATCCCCCAAACCTGTGAAACTTGACGTCAGTTTCACGTCACACCAGGTCACAATTTTCATATACAGTCACAGATGACATTGCTTTTTTTTTTTTTTTTTTTTTTTTTTTAAGTGTGGACTCCGTTTTCCCATACTTGAAGAACATTTAAGGAGTCCACAACGTGATTGGTGACCTACAAATACAGTCGAGCAACTTTCTAGCAAACCCTTTCTATGCACATGGAGAATCAAACCGGGGACAGTGAAAAAACTTGCATAGTTTGTAGAAAAAAGTTGTGATGTAGCACAATCCCAAGGAGAACCGTTGAACTTTTATGGGTTGGTTTGTTTATCGAAAATGCTGAGAGGTCGTGAAGGCCTCCTGGTCTTTTTTTTTCCTCCTTTCTGTGGTTGCTAAACTGTAAGAAGAGAGTAGAGCATGAGCCTTAACACAAAACATTAAAAGAGAATAAATGCAACACCAATGGTGAAAAGCAAGACATGCGTTGGCCGGGAATCGAACCCGGGTCAACTGCTTGGAAGGCAGCTATGCTCACCACTATACCACCAACGCTTTCGGAAGTGTACGTTTTTTTGACATTTTCTGCAATAACACTAAACTTTCTGTTGACAGAAGCATTTGGATGCAATGTAATGATGAAAAGTATAAAACACAACCTTTTAGCAGAGGATGGTTTCGATCCATCGACCTCTGGGTTATGGGCCCAGCACGCTTCCGCTGCGCCACTCTGCTCGTAGTGTTGGATGCTTAGAGTCGAAGTCTAATTACTGTCTGCCTTCTGGTCTGTGTCGTGTAATTTATCAGCCATTTCTTATCTGTTGGCAACTAGATTATTCTTGGTGTTTTGCAATTATTTCTTTGTTTTTTTCTGTTTCCTTTAGTCATATTGTTGAAAATCATTTGAAGAAACGGTGTCTGACCTTGCTTAAGGTGCAGGCAAAAATTGTGGTCCATTGGGTCTCTGTGGCGCAATCGGTTAGCGCGTTCGGCTGTTAACCGAAAGGTTGGTGGTTCGAGTCCACCCAGGGACGTCGCACCCTTTTGCAGTCCACCCAGAGACGTTGCACAGTTGGAGAAGTTTTTGCATTGGTGCTGAGCATCTCTCTCATGTAAAAGCCATTTTGCTGACTATGTTTTGAATTCACGAGGCAAACTGGAGAAAAACTTTCTGTATGAGATAAGATAAACAAAACTTCCTTCGAGCCGGAATTGAACCAGCGACCTAAGGATTGCTAATTTAGAGCTACAGTCCTCCGCTCTACCAGCTGAGCTATCGAAGGATTGTTTTGGCCACTGTCGAAAGCCTCCTAGGTTTGGCCGTGGGTGCCACGGGCAGATGGTAAAAATGATTCATTCAACTCTGCGAAAAAGGAATCCAATGGTAGCATTGGAGAATGCGGGCATCGATCCCGCTACCTCTCGCATGCTAAGCGAGCGCTCTACCACTTGAGCTAATCCCCCAAACCTGTGAAACTTGACGTCAGTTTCACGTCACACCAGGTCACAATTTTCATATACAGTCACAGATGACATTGCTTTTTTTTTTTTTTTTTTTTTTTTTTTAAGTGTGGACTCCGTTTTCCCATACTTGAAGAACATTTAAGGAGTCCACAACGTGATTGGTGACCTACAAATACAGTCGAGCAACTTTCTAGCAAACCCTTTCTATGCACATGGAGAATCAAACCGGGGACAGTGAAAAAACTTGCATAGTTTGTAGAAAAAAGTTGTGATGTAGCACAATCCCAAGGAGAACCGTTGAACTTTTATGGGTTGGTTTGTTTATCGAAAATGCTGAGAGGTCGTGAAGGCCTCCTGGTCTTTTTTTTTCCTCCTTTCTGTGGTTGCTAAACTGTAAGAAGAGAGTAGAGCATGAGCCTTAACACAAAACATTAAAAGAGAATAAATGCAACACCAATGGTGAAAAGCAAGACATGCGTTGGCCGGGAATCGAACCCGGGTCAACTGCTTGGAAGGCAGCTATGCTCACCACTATACCACCAACGCTTTCGGAAGTGTACGTTTTTTTGACATTTTCTGCAATAACACTAAACTTTCTGTTGACAGAAGCATTTGGATGCAATGTAATGATGAAAAGTATAAAACACAACCTTTTAGCAGAGGATGGTGTCGATCCATCGACCTCTGGGTTATGGGCCCAGCACGCTTCCGCTGCGCCACTCTGCTCGTAGTGTTGGATGCTTAGAGTCGAAGTCTAATTACTGTCTGCCTTCTGGTCTGTGTCGTGTAATTTATCAGCCATTTCTTATCTGTTGGCAACTAGATTATTCTTGGTGTTTTGCAATTATTTCTTTGTTTTTTTCTGTTTCCTTTAGTCATATTGTTGAAAATCATTTGAAGAAACGGTGTCTGACCTTGCTTAAGGTGCAGGCAAAAATTGTGGTCCATTGGGTCTCTGTGGCGCAATCGGTTAGCGCGTTCGGCTGTTAACCGAAAGGTTGGTGGTTCGAGTCCACCCAGGGACGTCGCACCCTTTTGCAGTCCACCCAGAGACGTTGCACAGTTGGAGAAGTTTTTGCATTGGTGCTGAGCATCTCTCTCATGTAAAAGCCATTTTGCTGACTATGTTTTGAATTCACGAGGCAAACTGGAGAAAAACTTTCTGTATGAGATAAGATAAACAAAACTTCCTTCGAGCCGGAATTGAACCAGCGACCTAAGGATTGCTAATTTAGAGCTACAGTCCTCCGCTCTACCAGCTGAGCTATCGAAGGATTGTTTTGGCCACTGTCGAAAGCCTCCTAGGTTTGGCCGTGGGTGCCACGGGCAGATGGTAAAAATGATTCATTCAACTCTGCGAAAAAGGAATCCAATGGTAGCATTGGAGAATGCGGGCATCGATCCCGCTACCTCTCGCATGCTAAGCGAGCGCTCTACCACTTGAGCTAATCCCCCAAACCTGTGAAACTTGACGTCAGTTTCACGTCACACCAGGTCACAATTTTCATATACAGTCACAGATGACATTGCTTTTTTTTTTTTTTTTTTTTTTTTTTTAAGTGTGGACTCCGTTTTCCCATACTTGAAGAACATTTAAGGAGTCCACAACGTGATTGGTGACCTACAAATACAGTCGAGCAACTTTCTAGCAAACCCTTTCTATGCACATGGAGAATCAAACCGGGGACAGTGAAAAAACTTGCATAGTTTGTAGAAAAAAGTTGTGATGTAGCACAATCCCAAGGAGAACCGTTGAACTTTTATGGGTTGGTTTGTTTATCGAAAATGCTGAGAGGTCGTGAAGGCCTCCTGGTCTTTTTTTTTCCTCCTTTCTGTGGTTGCTAAACTGTAAGAAGAGAGTAGAGCATGAGCCTTAACACAAAACATTAAAAGAGAATAAATGCAACACCAATGGTGAAAAGCAAGACATGCGTTGGCCGGGAATCGAACCCGGGTCAACTGCTTGGAAGGCAGCTATGCTCACCACTATACCACCAACGCTTTCGGAAGTGTACGTTTTTTTGACATTTTCTGCAATAACACTAAACTTTCTGTTGACAGAAGCATTTGGATGCAATGTAATGATGAAAAGTATAAAACACAACCTTTTAGCAGAGGATGGTTTCGATCCATCGACCTCTGGGTTATGGGCCCAGCACGCTTCCGCTGCGCCACTCTGCTCGTAGTGTTGGATGCTTAGAGTCGAAGTCTAATTACTGTCTGCCTTCTGGTCTGTGTCGTGTAATTTATCAGCCATTTCTTATCTGTTGGCAACTAGATTATTCTTGGTGTTTTGCAATTATTTCTTTGTTTTTTTCTGTTTCCTTTAGTCATATTGTTGAAAATCATTTGAAGAAACGGTGTCTGACCTTGCTTAAGGTGCAGGCAAAAATTGTGGTCCATTGGGTCTCTGTGGCGCAATCGGTTAGCGCGTTCGGCTGTTAACCGAAAGGTTGGTGGTTCGAGTCCACCCAGGGACGTCGCACCCTTTTGCAGTCCACCCAGAGACGTTGCACAGTTGGAGAAGTTTTTGCATTGGTGCTGAGCATCTCTCTCATGTAAAAGCCATTTTGCTGACTATGTTTTGAATTCACGAGGCAAACTGGAGAAAAACTTTCTGTATGAGATAAGATAAACAAAACTTCCTTCGAGCCGGAATTGAACCAGCGACCTAAGGATTGCTAATTTAGAGCTACAGTCCTCCGCTCTACCAGCTGAGCTATCGAAGGATTGTTTTGGCCACTGTCGAAAGCCTCCTAGGTTTGGCCGTGGGTGCCACGGGCAGATGGTAAAAATGATTCATTCAACTCTGCGAAAAAGGAATCCAATGGTAGCATTGGAGAATGCGGGCATCGATCCCGCTACCTCTCGCATGCTAAGCGAGCGCTCTACCACTTGAGCTAATCCCCCAAACCTGTGAAACTTGACGTCAGTTTCACGTCACACCAGGTCACAATTTTCATATACAGTCACAGATGACATTGCTTTTTTTTTTTTTTTTTTTTTTTTTTTAAGTGTGGACTCCGTTTTCCCATACTTGAAGAACATTTAAGGAGTCCACAACGTGATTGGTGACCTACAAATACAGTCGAGCAACTTTCTAGCAAACCCTTTCTATGCACATGGAGAATCAAACCGGGGACAGTGAAAAAACTTGCATAGTTTGTAGAAAAAAGTTGTGATGTAGCACAATCCCAAGGAGAACCGTTGAACTTTTATGGGTTGGTTTGTTTATCGAAAATGCTGAGAGGTCGTGAAGGCCTCCTGGTCTTTTTTTTTCCTCCTTTCTGTGGTTGCTAAACTGTAAGAAGAGAGTAGAGCATGAGCCTTAACACAAAACATTAAAAGAGAATAAATGCAACACCAATGGTGAAAAGCAAGACATGCGTTGGCCGGGAATCGAACCCGGGTCAACTGCTTGGAAGGCAGCTATGCTCACCACTATACCACCAACGCTTTCGGAAGTGTACGTTTTTTTGACATTTTCTGCAATAACACTAAACTTTCTGTTGACAGAAGCATTTGGATGCAATGTAATGATGAAAAGTATAAAACACAACCTTTTAGCAGAGGATGGTTTCGATCCATCGACCTCTGGGTTATGGGCCCAGCACGCTTCCGCTGCGCCACTCTGCTCGTAGTGTTGGATGCTTAGAGTCGAAGTCTAATTACTGTCTGCCTTCTGGTCTGTGTCGTGTAATTTATCAGCCATTTCTTATCTGTTGGCAACTAGATTATTCTTGGTGTTTTGCAATTATTTCTTTGTTTTTTTCTGTTTCCTTTAGTCATATTGTTGAAAATCATTTGAAGAAACGGTGTCTGACCTTGCTTAAGGTGCAGGCAAAAATTGTGGTCCATTGGGTCTCTGTGGCGCAATCGGTTAGCGCGTTCGGCTGTTAACCGAAAGGTTGGTGGTTCGAGTCCACCCAGGGACGTCGCACCCTTTTGCAGTCCACCCAGAGACGTTGCACAGTTGGAGAAGTTTTTGCATTGGTGCTGAGCATCTCTCTCATGTAAAAGCCATTTTGCTGACTATGTTTTGAATTCACGAGGCAAACTGGAGAAAAACTTTCTGTATGAGATAAGATAAACAAAACTTCCTTCGAGCCGGAATTGAACCAGCGACCTAAGGATTGCTAATTTAGAGCTACAGTCCTCCGCTCTACCAGCTGAGCTATCGAAGGATTGTTTTGGCCACTGTCGAAAGCCTCCTAGGTTTGGCCGTGGGTGCCACGGGCAGATGGTAAAAATGATTCATTCAACTCTGCGAAAAAGGAATCCAATGGTAGCATTGGAGAATGCGGGCATCGATCCCGCTACCTCTCGCATGCTAAGCGAGCGCTCTACCACTTGAGCTAATCCCCCAAACCTGTGAAACTTGACGTCAGTTTCACGTCACACCAGGTCACAATTTTCATATACAGTCACAGATGACATTGCTTTTTTTTTTTTTTTTTTTTTTTTTTTAAGTGTGGACTCCGTTTTCCCATACTTGAAGAACATTTAAGGAGTCCACAACGTGATTGGTGACCTACAAATACAGTCGAGCAACTTTCTAGCAAACCCTTTCTATGCACATGGAGAATCAAACCGGGGACAGTGAAAAAACTTGCATAGTTTGTAGAAAAAAGTTGTGATGTAGCACAATCCCAAGGAGAACCGTTGAACTTTTATGGGTTGGTTTGTTTATCGAAAATGCTGAGAGGTCGTGAAGGCCTCCTGGTCTTTTTTTTTCCTCCTTTCTGTGGTTGCTAAACTGTAAGAAGAGAGTAGAGCATGAGCCTTAACACAAAACATTAAAAGAGAATAAATGCAACACCAATGGTGAAAAGCAAGACATGCGTTGGCCGGGAATCGAACCCGGGTCAACTGCTTGGAAGGCAGCTATGCTCACCACTATACCACCAACGCTTTCGGAAGTGTACGTTTTTTTGACATTTTCTGCAATAACACTAAACTTTCTGTTGACAGAAGCATTTGGATGCAATGTAATGATGAAAAGTATAAAACACAACCTTTTAGCAGAGGATGGTTTCGATCCATCGACCTCTGGGTTATGGGCCCAGCACGCTTCCGCTGCGCCACTCTGCTCGTAGTGTTGGATGCTTAGAGTCGAAGTCTAATTACTGTCTGCCTTCTGGTCTGTGTCGTGTAATTTATCAGCCATTTCTTATCTGTTGGCAACTAGATTATTCTTGGTGTTTTGCAATTATTTCTTTGTTTTTTTCTGTTTCCTTTAGTCATATTGTTGAAAATCATTTGAAGAAACGGTGTCTGACCTTGCTTAAGGTGCAGGCAAAAATTGTGGTCCATTGGGTCTCTGTGGCGCAATCGGTTAGCGCGTTCGGCTGTTAACCGAAAGGTTGGTGGTTCGAGTCCACCCAGGGACGTCGCACCCTTTTGCAGTCCACCCAGAGACGTTGCACAGTTGGAGAAGTTTTTGCATTGGTGCTGAGCATCTCTCTCATGTAAAAGCCATTTTGCTGACTATGTTTTGAATTCACGAGGCAAACTGGAGAAAAACTTTCTGTATGAGATAAGATAAACAAAACTTCCTTCGAGCCGGAATTGAACCAGCGACCTAAGGATTGCTAATTTAGAGCTACAGTCCTCCGCTCTACCAGCTGAGCTATCGAAGGATTGTTTTGGCCACTGTCGAAAGCCTCCTAGGTTTGGCCGTGGGTGCCACGGGCAGATGGTAAAAATGATTCATTCAACTCTGCGAAAAAGGAATCCAATGGTAGCATTGGAGAATGCGGGCATCGATCCCGCTACCTCTCGCATGCTAAGCGAGCGCTCTACCACTTGAGCTAATCCCCCAAACCTGTGAAACTTGACGTCAGTTTCACGTCACACCAGGTCACAATTTTCATATACAGTCACAGATGACATTGCTTTTTTTTTTTTTTTTTTTTTTTTTTTAAGTGTGGACTCCGTTTTCCCATACTTGAAGAACATTTAAGGAGTCCACAACGTGATTGGTGACCTACAAATACAGTCGAGCAACTTTCTAGCAAACCCTTTCTATGCACATGGAGAATCAAACCGGGGACAGTGAAAAAACTTGCATAGTTTGTAGAAAAAAGTTGTGATGTAGCACAATCCCAAGGAGAACCGTTGAACTTTTATGGGTTGGTTTGTTTATCGAAAATGCTGAGAGGTCGTGAAGGCCTCCTGGTCTTTTTTTTTCCTCCTTTCTGTGGTTGCTAAACTGTAAGAAGAGAGTAGAGCATGAGCCTTAACACAAAACATTAAAAGAGAATAAATGCAACACCAATGGTGAAAAGCAAGACATGCGTTGGCCGGGAATCGAACCCGGGTCAACTGCTTGGAAGGCAGCTATGCTCACCACTATACCACCAACGCTTTCGGAAGTGTACGTTTTTTTGACATTTTCTGCAATAACACTAAACTTTCTGTTGACAGAAGCATTTGGATGCAATGTAATGATGAAAAGTATAAAACACAACCTTTTAGCAGAGGATGGTTTCGATCCATCGACCTCTGGGTTATGGGCCCAGCACGCTTCCGCTGCGCCACTCTGCTCGTAGTGTTGGATGCTTAGAGTCGAAGTCTAATTACTGTCTGCCTTCTGGTCTGTGTCGTGTAATTTATCAGCCATTTCTTATCTGTTGGCAACTAGATTATTCTTGGTGTTTTGCAATTATTTCTTTGTTTTTTTCTGTTTCCTTTAGTCATATTGTTGAAAATCATTTGAAGAAACGGTGTCTGACCTTGCTTAAGGTGCAGGCAAAAATTGTGGTCCATTGGGTCTCTGTGGCGCAATCGGTTAGCGCGTTCGGCTGTTAACCGAAAGGTTGGTGGTTCGAGTCCACCCAGGGACGTCGCACCCTTTTGCAGTCCACCCAGAGACGTTGCACAGTTGGAGAAGTTTTTGCATTGGTGCTGAGCATCTCTCTCATGTAAAAGCCATTTTGCTGACTATGTTTTGAATTCACGAGGCAAACTGGAGAAAAACTTTCTGTATGAGATAAGATAAACAAAACTTCCTTCGAGCCGGAATTGAACCAGCGACCTAAGGATTGCTAATTTAGAGCTACAGTCCTCCGCTCTACCAGCTGAGCTATCGAAGGATTGTTTTGGCCACTGTCGAAAGCCTCCTAGGTTTGGCCGTGGGTGCCACGGGCAGATGGTAAAAATGATTCATTCAACTCTGCGAAAAAGGAATCCAATGGTAGCATTGGAGAATGCGGGCATCGATCCCGCTACCTCTCGCATGCTAAGCGAGCGCTCTACCACTTGAGCTAATCCCCCAAACCTGTGAAACTTGACGTCAGTTTCACGTCACACCAGGTCACAATTTTCATATACAGTCACAGATGACATTGCTTTTTTTTTTTTTTTTTTTTTTTTTTTAAGTGTGGACTCCGTTTTCCCATACTTGAAGAACATTTAAGGAGTCCACAACGTGATTGGTGACCTACAAATACAGTCGAGCAACTTTCTAGCAAACCCTTTCTATGCACATGGAGAATCAAACCGGGGACAGTGAAAAAACTTGCATAGTTTGTAGAAAAAAGTTGTGATGTAGCACAATCCCAAGGAGAACCGTTGAACTTTTATGGGTTGGTTTGTTTATCGAAAATGCTGAGAGGTCGTGAAGGCCTCCTGGTCTTTTTTTTTCCTCCTTTCTGTGGTTGCTAAACTGTAAGAAGAGAGTAGAGCATGAGCCTTAACACAAAACATTAAAAGAGAATAAATGCAACACCAATGGTGAAAAGCAAGACATGCGTTGGCCGGGAATCGAACCCGGGTCAACTGCTTGGAAGGCAGCTATGCTCACCACTATACCACCAACGCTTTCGGAAGTGTACGTTTTTTTGACATTTTCTGCAATAACACTAAACTTTCTGTTGACAGAAGCATTTGGATGCAATGTAATGATGAAAAGTATAAAACACAACCTTTTAGCAGAGGATGGTTTCGATCCATCGACCTCTGGGTTATGGGCCCAGCACGCTTCCGCTGCGCCACTCTGCTCGTAGTGTTGGATGCTTAGAGTCGAAGTCTAATTACTGTCTGCCTTCTGGTCTGTGTCGTGTAATTTATCAGCCATTTCTTATCTGTTGGCAACTAGATTATTCTTGGTGTTTTGCAATTATTTCTTTGTTTTTTTCTGTTTCCTTTAGTCATATTGTTGAAAATCATTTGAAGAAACGGTGTCTGACCTTGCTTAAGGTGCAGGCAAAAATTGTGGTCCATTGGGTCTCTGTGGCGCAATCGGTTAGCGCGTTCGGCTGTTAACCGAAAGGTTGGTGGTTCGAGTCCACCCAGGGACGTCGCACCCTTTTGCAGTCCACCCAGAGACGTTGCACAGTTGGAGAAGTTTTTGCATTGGTGCTGAGCATCTCTCTCATGTAAAAGCCATTTTGCTGACTATGTTTTGAATTCACGAGGCAAACTGGAGAAAAACTTTCTGTATGAGATAAGATAAACAAAACTTCCTTCGAGCCGGAATTGAACCAGCGACCTAAGGATTGCTAATTTAGAGCTACAGTCCTCCGCTCTACCAGCTGAGCTATCGAAGGATTGTTTTGGCCACTGTCGAAAGCCTCCTAGGTTTGGCCGTGGGTGCCACGGGCAGATGGTAAAAATGATTCATTCAACTCTGCGAAAAAGGAATCCAATGGTAGCATTGGAGAATGCGGGCATCGATCCCGCTACCTCTCGCATGCTAAGCGAGCGCTCTACCACTTGAGCTAATCCCCCAAACCTGTGAAACTTGACGTCAGTTTCACGTCACACCAGGTCACAATTTTCATATACAGTCACAGATGACATTGCTTTTTTTTTTTTTTTTTTTTTTTTTTTTTTAAGTGTGGACTCCGTTTTCCCATACTTGAAGAACATTTAAGGAGTCCACAACGTGATTGGTGACCTACAAATACAGTCGAGCAACTTTCTAGCAAACCCTTTCTATGCACATGGAGAATCAAACCGGGGACAGTGAAAAAACTTGCATAGTTTGTAGAAAAAAGTTGTGATGTAGCACAATCCCAAGGAGAACCGTTGAACTTTTATGGGTTGGTTTGTTTATCGAAAATGCTGAGAGGTCGTGAAGGCCTCCTGGTCTTTTTTTTTCCTCCTTTCTGTGGTTGCTAAACTGTAAGAAGAGAGTAGAGCATGAGCCTTAACACAAAACATTAAAAGAGAATAAATGCAACACCAATGGTGAAAAGCAAGACATGCGTTGGCCGGGAATCGAACCCGGGTCAACTGCTTGGAAGGCAGCTATGCTCACCACTATACCACCAACGCTTTCGGAAGTGTACGTTTTTTTGACATTTTCTGCAATAACACTAAACTTTCTGTTGACAGAAGCATTTGGATGCAATGTAATGATGAAAAGTATAAAACACAACCTTTTAGCAGAGGATGGTTTCGATCCATCGACCTCTGGGTTATGGGCCCAGCACGCTTCCGCTGCGCCACTCTGCTCGTAGTGTTGGATGCTTAGAGTCGAAGTCTAATTACTGTCTGCCTTCTGGTCTGTGTCGTGTAATTTATCAGCCATTTCTTATCTGTTGGCAACTAGATTATTCTTGGTGTTTTGCAATTATTTCTTTGTTTTTTTCTGTTTCCTTTAGTCATATTGTTGAAAATCATTTGAAGAAACGGTGTCTGACCTTGCTTAAGGTGCAGGCAAAAATTGTGGTCCATTGGGTCTCTGTGGCGCAATCGGTTAGCGCGTTCGGCTGTTAACCGAAAGGTTGGTGGTTCGAGTCCACCCAGGGACGTCGCACCCTTTTGCAGTCCACCCAGAGACGTTGCACAGTTGGAGAAGTTTTTGCATTGGTGCTGAGCATCTCTCTCATGTAAAAGCCATTTTGCTGACTATGTTTTGAATTCACGAGGCAAACTGGAGAAAAACTTTCTGTATGAGATAAGATAAACAAAACTTCCTTCGAGCCGGAATTGAACCAGCGACCTAAGGATTGCTAATTTAGAGCTACAGTCCTCCGCTCTACCAGCTGAGCTATCGAAGGATTGTTTTGGCCACTGTCGAAAGCCTCCTAGGTTTGGCCGTGGGTGCCACGGGCAGATGGTAAAAATGATTCATTCAACTCTGCGAAAAAGGAATCCAATGGTAGCATTGGAGAATGCGGGCATCGATCCCGCTACCTCTCGCATGCTAAGCGAGCGCTCTACCACTTGAGCTAATCCCCCAAACCTGTGAAACTTGACGTCAGTTTCACGTCACACCAGGTCACAATTTTCATATACAGTCACAGATGACATTGCTTTTTTTTTTTTTTTTTTTTTTTTTTTAAGTGTGGACTCCGTTTTCCCATACTTGAAGAACATTTAAGGAGTCCACAACGTGATTGGTGACCTACAAATACAGTCGAGCAACTTTCTAGCAAACCCTTTCTATGCACATGGAGAATCAAACCGGGGACAGTGAAAAAACTTGCATAGTTTGTAGAAAAAAGTTGTGATGTAGCACAATCCCAAGGAGAACCGTTGAACTTTTATGGGTTGGTTTGTTTATCGAAAATGCTGAGAGGTCGTGAAGGCCTCCTGGTCTTTTTTTTTCCTCCTTTCTGTGGTTGCTAAACTGTAAGAAGAGAGTAGAGCATGAGCCTTAACACAAAACATTAAAAGAGAATAAATGCAACACCAATGGTGAAAAGCAAGACATGCGTTGGCCGGGAATCGAACCCGGGTCAACTGCTTGGAAGGCAGCTATGCTCACCACTATACCACCAACGCTTTCGGAAGTGTACGTTTTTTTGACATTTTCTGCAATAACACTAAACTTTCTGTTGACAGAAGCATTTGGATGCAATGTAATGATGAAAAGTATAAAACACAACCTTTTAGCAGAGGATGGTTTCGATCCATCGACCTCTGGGTTATGGGCCCAGCACGCTTCCGCTGCGCCACTCTGCTCGTAGTGTTGGATGCTTAGAGTCGAAGTCTAATTACTGTCTGCCTTCTGGTCTGTGTCGTGTAATTTATCAGCCATTTCTTATCTGTTGGCAACTAGATTATTCTTGGTGTTTTGCAATTATTTCTTTGTTTTTTTCTGTTTCCTTTAGTCATATTGTTGAAAATCATTTGAAGAAACGGTGTCTGACCTTGCTTAAGGTGCAGGCAAAAATTGTGGTCCATTGGGTCTCTGTGGCGCAATCGGTTAGCGCGTTCGGCTGTTAACCGAAAGGTTGGTGGTTCGAGTCCACCCAGGGACGTCGCACCCTTTTGCAGTCCACCCAGAGACGTTGCACAGTTGGAGAAGTTTTTGCATTGGTGCTGAGCATCTCTCTCATGTAAAAGCCATTTTGCTGACTATGTTTTGAATTCACGAGGCAAACTGGAGAAAAACTTTCTGTATGAGATAAGATAAACAAAACTTCCTTCGAGCCGGAATTGAACCAGCGACCTAAGGATTGCTAATTTAGAGCTACAGTCCTCCGCTCTACCAGCTGAGCTATCGAAGGATTGTTTTGGCCACTGTCGAAAGCCTCCTAGGTTTGGCCGTGGGTGCCACGGGCAGATGGTAAAAATGATTCATTCAACTCTGCGAAAAAGGAATCCAATGGTAGCATTGGAGAATGCGGGCATCGATCCCGCTACCTCTCGCATGCTAAGCGAGCGCTCTACCACTTGAGCTAATCCCCCAAACCTGTGAAACTTGACGTCAGTTTCACGTCACACCAGGTCACAATTTTCATATACAGTCACAGATGACATTGCTTTTTTTTTTTTTTTTTTTTTTTTTTTAAGTGTGGACTCCGTTTTCCCATACTTGAAGAACATTTAAGGAGTCCACAACGTGATTGGTGACCTACAAA
The DNA here is from genome assembly GCF_051348905.1 of Ranitomeya variabilis. NCBI lineage: Eukaryota > Metazoa > Chordata > Amphibia > Anura > Dendrobatidae > Ranitomeya > Ranitomeya variabilis. The sequence goes on from NW_027508113.1 coordinate 20,286, forward strand.
TACAGTCGAGCAACTTTCTAGCAAACCCTTTCTATGCACATGGAGAATCAAACCGGGGACAGTGAAAAAACTTGCATAGTTTGTAGAAAAAAGTTGTGATGTAGCACAATCCCAAGGAGAACCGTTGAACTTTTATGGGTTGGTTTGTTTATCGAAAATGCTGAGAGGTCGTGAAGGCCTCCTGGTCTTTTTTTTTCCTCCTTTCTGTGGTTGCTAAACTGTAAGAAGAGAGTAGAGCATGAGCCTTAACACAAAACATTAAAAGAGAATAAATGCAACACCAATGGTGAAAAGCAAGACATGCGTTGGCCGGGAATCGAACCCGGGTCAACTGCTTGGAAGGCAGCTATGCTCACCACTATACCACCAACGCTTTCGGAAGTGTACGTTTTTTTGACATTTTCTGCAATAACACTAAACTTTCTGTTGACAGAAGCATTTGGATGCAATGTAATGATGAAAAGTATAAAACACAACCTTTTAGCAGAGGATGGTTTCGATCCATCGACCTCTGGGTTATGGGCCCAGCACGCTTCCGCTGCGCCACTCTGCTCGTAGTGTTGGATGCTTAGAGTCGAAGTCTAATTACTGTCTGCCTTCTGGTCTGTGTCGTGTAATTTATCAGCCATTTCTTATCTGTTGGCAACTAGATTATTCTTGGTGTTTTGCAATTATTTCTTTGTTTTTTTCTGTTTCCTTTAGTCATATTGTTGAAAATCATTTGAAGAAACGGTGTCTGACCTTGCTTAAGGTGCAGGCAAAAATTGTGGTCCATTGGGTCTCTGTGGCGCAATCGGTTAGCGCGTTCGGCTGTTAACCGAAAGGTTGGTGGTTCGAGTCCACCCAGGGACGTCGCACCCTTTTGCAGTCCACCCAGAGACGTTGCACAGTTGGAGAAGTTTTTGCATTGGTGCTGAGCATCTCTCTCATGTAAAAGCCATTTTGCTGACTATGTTTTGAATTCACGAGGCAAACTGGAGAAAAACTTTCTGTATGAGATAAGATAAACAAAACTTCCTTCGAGCCGGAATTGAACCAGCGACCTAAGGATTGCTAATTTAGAGCTACAGTCCTCCGCTCTACCAGCTGAGCTATCGAAGGATTGTTTTGGCCACTGTCGAAAGCCTCCTAGGTTTGGCCGTGGGTGCCACGGGCAGATGGTAAAAATGATTCATTCAACTCTGCGAAAAAGGAATCCAATGGTAGCATTGGAGAATGCGGGCATCGATCCCGCTACCTCTCGCATGCTAAGCGAGCGCTCTACCACTTGAGCTAATCCCCCAAACCTGTGAAACTTGACGTCAGTTTCACGTCACACCAGGTCACAATTTTCATATACAGTCACAGATGACATTGCTTTTTTTTTTTTTTTTTTTTTTTTTTTAAGTGTGGACTCCGTTTTCCCATACTTGAAGAACATTTAAGGAGTCCACAACGTGATTGGTGACCTACAAATACAGTCGAGCAACTTTCTAGCAAACCCTTTCTATGCACATGGAGAATCAAACCGGGGACAGTGAAAAAACTTGCATAGTTTGTAGAAAAAAGTTGTGATGTAGCACAATCCCAAGGAGAACCGTTGAACTTTTATGGGTTGGTTTGTTTATCGAAAATGCTGAGAGGTCGTGAAGGCCTCCTGGTCTTTTTTTTTCCTCCTTTCTGTGGTTGCTAAACTGTAAGAAGAGAGTAGAGCATGAGCCTTAACACAAAACATTAAAAGAGAATAAATGCAACACCAATGGTGAAAAGCAAGACATGCGTTGGCCGGGAATCGAACCCGGGTCAACTGCTTGGAAGGCAGCTATGCTCACCACTATACCACCAACGCTTTCGGAAGTGTACGTTTTTTTGACATTTTCTGCAATAACACTAAACTTTCTGTTGACAGAAGCATTTGGATGCAATGTAATGATGAAAAGTATAAAACACAACCTTTTAGCAGAGGATGGTGTCGATCCATCGACCTCTGGGTTATGGGCCCAGCACGCTTCCGCTGCGCCACTCTGCTCGTAGTGTTGGATGCTTAGAGTCGAAGTCTAATTACTGTCTGCCTTCTGGTCTGTGTCGTGTAATTTATCAGCCATTTCTTATCTGTTGGCAACTAGATTATTCTTGGTGTTTTGCAATTATTTCTTTGTTTTTTTCTGTTTCCTTTAGTCATATTGTTGAAAATCATTTGAAGAAACGGTGTCTGACCTTGCTTAAGGTGCAGGCAAAAATTGTGGTCCATTGGGTCTCTGTGGCGCAATCGGTTAGCGCGTTCGGCTGTTAACCGAAAGGTTGGTGGTTCGAGTCCACCCAGGGACGTCGCACCCTTTTGCAGTCCACCCAGAGACGTTGCACAGTTGGAGAAGTTTTTGCATTGGTGCTGAGCATCTCTCTCATGTAAAAGCCATTTTGCTGACTATGTTTTGAATTCACGAGGCAAACTGGAGAAAAACTTTCTGTATGAGATAAGATAAACAAAACTTCCTTCGAGCCGGAATTGAACCAGCGACCTAAGGATTGCTAATTTAGAGCTACAGTCCTCCGCTCTACCAGCTGAGCTATCGAAGGATTGTTTTGGCCACTGTCGAAAGCCTCCTAGGTTTGGCCGTGGGTGCCACGGGCAGATGGTAAAAATGATTCATTCAACTCTGCGAAAAAGGAATCCAATGGTAGCATTGGAGAATGCGGGCATCGATCCCGCTACCTCTCGCATGCTAAGCGAGCGCTCTACCACTTGAGCTAATCCCCCAAACCTGTGAAACTTGACGTCAGTTTCACGTCACACCAGGTCACAATTTTCATATACAGTCACAGATGACATTGCTTTTTTTTTTTTTTTTTTTTTTTTTTTAAGTGTGGACTCCGTTTTCCCATACTTGAAGAACATTTAAGGAGTCCACAACGTGATTGGTGACCTACAAATACAGTCGAGCAACTTTCTAGCAAACCCTTTCTATGCACATGGAGAATCAAACCGGGGACAGTGAAAAAACTTGCATAGTTTGTAGAAAAAAGTTGTGATGTAGCACAATCCCAAGGAGAACCGTTGAACTTTTATGGGTTGGTTTGTTTATCGAAAATGCTGAGAGGTCGTGAAGGCCTCCTGGTCTTTTTTTTTCCTCCTTTCTGTGGTTGCTAAACTGTAAGAAGAGAGTAGAGCATGAGCCTTAACACAAAACATTAAAAGAGAATAAATGCAACACCAATGGTGAAAAGCAAGACATGCGTTGGCCGGGAATCGAACCCGGGTCAACTGCTTGGAAGGCAGCTATGCTCACCACTATACCACCAACGCTTTCGGAAGTGTACGTTTTTTTGACATTTTCTGCAATAACACTAAACTTTCTGTTGACAGAAGCATTTGGATGCAATGTAATGATGAAAAGTATAAAACACAACCTTTTAGCAGAGGATGGTTTCGATCCATCGACCTCTGGGTTATGGGCCCAGCACGCTTCCGCTGCGCCACTCTGCTCGTAGTGTTGGATGCTTAGAGTCGAAGTCTAATTACTGTCTGCCTTCTGGTCTGTGTCGTGTAATTTATCAGCCATTTCTTATCTGTTGGCAACTAGATTATTCTTGGTGTTTTGCAATTATTTCTTTGTTTTTTTCTGTTTCCTTTAGTCATATTGTTGAAAATCATTTGAAGAAACGGTGTCTGACCTTGCTTAAGGTGCAGGCAAAAATTGTGGTCCATTGGGTCTCTGTGGCGCAATCGGTTAGCGCGTTCGGCTGTTAACCGAAAGGTTGGTGGTTCGAGTCCACCCAGGGACGTCGCACCCTTTTGCAGTCCACCCAGAGACGTTGCACAGTTGGAGAAGTTTTTGCATTGGTGCTGAGCATCTCTCTCATGTAAAAGCCATTTTGCTGACTATGTTTTGAATTCACGAGGCAAACTGGAGAAAAACTTTCTGTATGAGATAAGATAAACAAAACTTCCTTCGAGCCGGAATTGAACCAGCGACCTAAGGATTGCTAATTTAGAGCTACAGTCCTCCGCTCTACCAGCTGAGCTATCGAAGGATTGTTTTGGCCACTGTCGAAAGCCTCCTAGGTTTGGCCGTGGGTGCCACGGGCAGATGGTAAAAATGATTCATTCAACTCTGCGAAAAAGGAATCCAATGGTAGCATTGGAGAATGCGGGCATCGATCCCGCTACCTCTCGCATGCTAAGCGAGCGCTCTACCACTTGAGCTAATCCCCCAAACCTGTGAAACTTGACGTCAGTTTCACGTCACACCAGGTCACAATTTTCATATACAGTCACAGATGACATTGCTTTTTTTTTTTTTTTTTTTTTTTTTTTAAGTGTGGACTCCGTTTTCCCATACTTGAAGAACATTTAAGGAGTCCACAACGTGATTGGTGACCTACAAATACAGTCGAGCAACTTTCTAGCAAACCCTTTCTATGCACATGGAGAATCAAACCGGGGACAGTGAAAAAACTTGCATAGTTTGTAGAAAAAAGTTGTGATGTAGCACAATCCCAAGGAGAACCGTTGAACTTTTATGGGTTGGTTTGTTTATCGAAAATGCTGAGAGGTCGTGAAGGCCTCCTGGTCTTTTTTTTTCCTCCTTTCTGTGGTTGCTAAACTGTAAGAAGAGAGTAGAGCATGAGCCTTAACACAAAACATTAAAAGAGAATAAATGCAACACCAATGGTGAAAAGCAAGACATGCGTTGGCCGGGAATCGAACCCGGGTCAACTGCTTGGAAGGCAGCTATGCTCACCACTATACCACCAACGCTTTCGGAAGTGTACGTTTTTTTGACATTTTCTGCAATAACACTAAACTTTCTGTTGACAGAAGCATTTGGATGCAATGTAATGATGAAAAGTATAAAACACAACCTTTTAGCAGAGGATGGTTTCGATCCATCGACCTCTGGGTTATGGGCCCAGCACGCTTCCGCTGCGCCACTCTGCTCGTAGTGTTGGATGCTTAGAGTCGAAGTCTAATTACTGTCTGCCTTCTGGTCTGTGTCGTGTAATTTATCAGCCATTTCTTATCTGTTGGCAACTAGATTATTCTTGGTGTTTTGCAATTATTTCTTTGTTTTTTTCTGTTTCCTTTAGTCATATTGTTGAAAATCATTTGAAGAAACGGTGTCTGACCTTGCTTAAGGTGCAGGCAAAAATTGTGGTCCATTGGGTCTCTGTGGCGCAATCGGTTAGCGCGTTCGGCTGTTAACCGAAAGGTTGGTGGTTCGAGTCCACCCAGGGACGTCGCACCCTTTTGCAGTCCACCCAGAGACGTTGCACAGTTGGAGAAGTTTTTGCATTGGTGCTGAGCATCTCTCTCATGTAAAAGCCATTTTGCTGACTATGTTTTGAATTCACGAGGCAAACTGGAGAAAAACTTTCTGTATGAGATAAGATAAACAAAACTTCCTTCGAGCCGGAATTGAACCAGCGACCTAAGGATTGCTAATTTAGAGCTACAGTCCTCCGCTCTACCAGCTGAGCTATCGAAGGATTGTTTTGGCCACTGTCGAAAGCCTCCTAGGTTTGGCCGTGGGTGCCACGGGCAGATGGTAAAAATGATTCATTCAACTCTGCGAAAAAGGAATCCAATGGTAGCATTGGAGAATGCGGGCATCGATCCCGCTACCTCTCGCATGCTAAGCGAGCGCTCTACCACTTGAGCTAATCCCCCAAACCTGTGAAACTTGACGTCAGTTTCACGTCACACCAGGTCACAATTTTCATATACAGTCACAGATGACATTGCTTTTTTTTTTTTTTTTTTTTTTTTTTTAAGTGTGGACTCCGTTTTCCCATACTTGAAGAACATTTAAGGAGTCCACAACGTGATTGGTGACCTACAAATACAGTCGAGCAACTTTCTAGCAAACCCTTTCTATGCACATGGAGAATCAAACCGGGGACAGTGAAAAAACTTGCATAGTTTGTAGAAAAAAGTTGTGATGTAGCACAATCCCAAGGAGAACCGTTGAACTTTTATGGGTTGGTTTGTTTATCGAAAATGCTGAGAGGTCGTGAAGGCCTCCTGGTCTTTTTTTTTCCTCCTTTCTGTGGTTGCTAAACTGTAAGAAGAGAGTAGAGCATGAGCCTTAACACAAAACATTAAAAGAGAATAAATGCAACACCAATGGTGAAAAGCAAGACATGCGTTGGCCGGGAATCGAACCCGGGTCAACTGCTTGGAAGGCAGCTATGCTCACCACTATACCACCAACGCTTTCGGAAGTGTACGTTTTTTTGACATTTTCTGCAATAACACTAAACTTTCTGTTGACAGAAGCATTTGGATGCAATGTAATGATGAAAAGTATAAAACACAACCTTTTAGCAGAGGATGGTGTCGATCCATCGACCTCTGGGTTATGGGCCCAGCACGCTTCCGCTGCGCCACTCTGCTCGTAGTGTTGGATGCTTAGAGTCGAAGTCTAATTACTGTCTGCCTTCTGGTCTGTGTCGTGTAATTTATCAGCCATTTCTTATCTGTTGGCAACTAGATTATTCTTGGTGTTTTGCAATTATTTCTTTGTTTTTTTCTGTTTCCTTTAGTCATATTGTTGAAAATCATTTGAAGAAACGGTGTCTGACCTTGCTTAAGGTGCAGGCAAAAATTGTGGTCCATTGGGTCTCTGTGGCGCAATCGGTTAGCGCGTTCGGCTGTTAACCGAAAGGTTGGTGGTTCGAGTCCACCCAGGGACGTCGCACCCTTTTGCAGTCCACCCAGAGACGTTGCACAGTTGGAGAAGTTTTTGCATTGGTGCTGAGCATCTCTCTCATGTAAAAGCCATTTTGCTGACTATGTTTTGAATTCACGAGGCAAACTGGAGAAAAACTTTCTGTATGAGATAAGATAAACAAAACTTCCTTCGAGCCGGAATTGAACCAGCGACCTAAGGATTGCTAATTTAGAGCTACAGTCCTCCGCTCTACCAGCTGAGCTATCGAAGGATTGTTTTGGCCACTGTCGAAAGCCTCCTAGGTTTGGCCGTGGGTGCCACGGGCAGATGGTAAAAATGATTCATTCAACTCTGCGAAAAAGGAATCCAATGGTAGCATTGGAGAATGCGGGCATCGATCCCGCTACCTCTCGCATGCTAAGCGAGCGCTCTACCACTTGAGCTAATCCCCCAAACCTGTGAAACTTGACGTCAGTTTCACGTCACACCAGGTCACAATTTTCATATACAGTCACAGATGACATTGCTTTTTTTTTTTTTTTTTTTTTTTTTTTAAGTGTGGACTCCGTTTTCCCATACTTGAAGAACATTTAAGGAGTCCACAACGTGATTGGTGACCTACAAATACAGTCGAGCAACTTTCTAGCAAACCCTTTCTATGCACATGGAGAATCAAACCGGGGACAGTGAAAAAACTTGCATAGTTTGTAGAAAAAAGTTGTGATGTAGCACAATCCCAAGGAGAACCGTTGAACTTTTATGGGTTGGTTTGTTTATCGAAAATGCTGAGAGGTCGTGAAGGCCTCCTGGTCTTTTTTTTTCCTCCTTTCTGTGGTTGCTAAACTGTAAGAAGAGAGTAGAGCATGAGCCTTAACACAAAACATTAAAAGAGAATAAATGCAACACCAATGGTGAAAAGCAAGACATGCGTTGGCCGGGAATCGAACCCGGGTCAACTGCTTGGAAGGCAGCTATGCTCACCACTATACCACCAACGCTTTCGGAAGTGTACGTTTTTTTGACATTTTCTGCAATAACACTAAACTTTCTGTTGACAGAAGCATTTGGATGCAATGTAATGATGAAAAGTATAAAACACAACCTTTTAGCAGAGGATGGTTTCGATCCATCGACCTCTGGGTTATGGGCCCAGCACGCTTCCGCTGCGCCACTCTGCTCGTAGTGTTGGATGCTTAGAGTCGAAGTCTAATTACTGTCTGCCTTCTGGTCTGTGTCGTGTAATTTATCAGCCATTTCTTATCTGTTGGCAACTAGATTATTCTTGGTGTTTTGCAATTATTTCTTTGTTTTTTTCTGTTTCCTTTAGTCATATTGTTGAAAATCATTTGAAGAAACGGTGTCTGACCTTGCTTAAGGTGCAGGCAAAAATTGTGGTCCATTGGGTCTCTGTGGCGCAATCGGTTAGCGCGTTCGGCTGTTAACCGAAAGGTTGGTGGTTCGAGTCCACCCAGGGACGTCGCACCCTTTTGCAGTCCACCCAGAGACGTTGCACAGTTGGAGAAGTTTTTGCATTGGTGCTGAGCATCTCTCTCATGTAAAAGCCATTTTGCTGACTATGTTTTGAATTCACGAGGCAAACTGGAGAAAAACTTTCTGTATGAGATAAGATAAACAAAACTTCCTTCGAGCCGGAATTGAACCAGCGACCTAAGGATTGCTAATTTAGAGCTACAGTCCTCCGCTCTACCAGCTGAGCTATCGAAGGATTGTTTTGGCCACTGTCGAAAGCCTCCTAGGTTTGGCCGTGGGTGCCACGGGCAGATGGTAAAAATGATTCATTCAACTCTGCGAAAAAGGAATCCAATGGTAGCATTGGAGAATGCGGGCATCGATCCCGCTACCTCTCGCATGCTAAGCGAGCGCTCTACCACTTGAGCTAATCCCCCAAACCTGTGAAACTTGACGTCAGTTTCACGTCACACCAGGTCACAATTTTCATATACAGTCACAGATGACATTGCTTTTTTTTTTTTTTTTTTTTTTTTTTTAAGTGTGGACTCCGTTTTCCCATACTTGAAGAACATTTAAGGAGTCCACAACGTGATTGGTGACCTACAAATACAGTCGAGCAACTTTCTAGCAAACCCTTTCTATGCACATGGAGAATCAAACCGGGGACAGTGAAAAAACTTGCATAGTTTGTAGAAAAAAGTTGTGATGTAGCACAATCCCAAGGAGAACCGTTGAACTTTTATGGGTTGGTTTGTTTATCGAAAATGCTGAGAGGTCGTGAAGGCCTCCTGGTCTTTTTTTTTCCTCCTTTCTGTGGTTGCTAAACTGTAAGAAGAGAGTAGAGCATGAGCCTTAACACAAAACATTAAAAGAGAATAAATGCAACACCAATGGTGAAAAGCAAGACATGCGTTGGCCGGGAATCGAACCCGGGTCAACTGCTTGGAAGGCAGCTATGCTCACCACTATACCACCAACGCTTTCGGAAGTGTACGTTTTTTTGACATTTTCTGCAATAACACTAAACTTTCTGTTGACAGAAGCATTTGGATGCAATGTAATGATGAAAAGTATAAAACACAACCTTTTAGCAGAGGATGGTTTCGATCCATCGACCTCTGGGTTATGGGCCCAGCACGCTTCCGCTGCGCCACTCTGCTCGTAGTGTTGGATGCTTAGAGTCGAAGTCTAATTACTGTCTGCCTTCTGGTCTGTGTCGTGTAATTTATCAGCCATTTCTTATCTGTTGGCAACTAGATTATTCTTGGTGTTTTGCAATTATTTCTTTGTTTTTTTCTGTTTCCTTTAGTCATATTGTTGAAAATCATTTGAAGAAACGGTGTCTGACCTTGCTTAAGGTGCAGGCAAAAATTGTGGTCCATTGGGTCTCTGTGGCGCAATCGGTTAGCGCGTTCGGCTGTTAACCGAAAGGTTGGTGGTTCGAGTCCACCCAGGGACGTCGCACCCTTTTGCAGTCCACCCAGAGACGTTGCACAGTTGGAGAAGTTTTTGCATTGGTGCTGAGCATCTCTCTCATGTAAAAGCCATTTTGCTGACTATGTTTTGAATTCACGAGGCAAACTGGAGAAAAACTTTCTGTATGAGATAAGATAAACAAAACTTCCTTCGAGCCGGAATTGAACCAGCGACCTAAGGATTGCTAATTTAGAGCTACAGTCCTCCGCTCTACCAGCTGAGCTATCGAAGGATTGTTTTGGCCACTGTCGAAAGCCTCCTAGGTTTGGCCGTGGGTGCCACGGGCAGATGGTAAAAATGATTCATTCAACTCTGCGAAAAAGGAATCCAATGGTAGCATTGGAGAATGCGGGCATCGATCCCGCTACCTCTCGCATGCTAAGCGAGCGCTCTACCACTTGAGCTAATCCCCCAAACCTGTGAAACTTGACGTCAGTTTCACGTCACACCAGGTCACAATTTTCATATACAGTCACAGATGACATTGCTTTTTTTTTTTTTTTTTTTTTTTTTTTAAGTGTGGACTCCGTTTTCCCATACTTGAAGAACATTTAAGGAGTCCACAACGTGATTGGTGACCTACAAATACAGTCGAGCAACTTTCTAGCAAACCCTTTCTATGCACATGGAGAATCAAACCGGGGACAGTGAAAAAACTTGCATAGTTTGTAGAAAAAAGTTGTGATGTAGCACAATCCCAAGGAGAACCGTTGAACTTTTATGGGTTGGTTTGTTTATCGAAAATGCTGAGAGGTCGTGAAGGCCTCCTGGTCTTTTTTTTTCCTCCTTTCTGTGGTTGCTAAACTGTAAGAAGAGAGTAGAGCATGAGCCTTAACACAAAACATTAAAAGAGAATAAATGCAACACCAATGGTGAAAAGCAAGACATGCGTTGGCCGGGAATCGAACCCGGGTCAACTGCTTGGAAGGCAGCTATGCTCACCACTATACCACCAACGCTTTCGGAAGTGTACGTTTTTTTGACATTTTCTGCAATAACACTAAACTTTCTGTTGACAGAAGCATTTGGATGCAATGTAATGATGAAAAGTATAAAACACAACCTTTTAGCAGAGGATGGTTTCGATCCATCGACCTCTGGGTTATGGGCCCAGCACGCTTCCGCTGCGCCACTCTGCTCGTAGTGTTGGATGCTTAGAGTCGAAGTCTAATTACTGTCTGCCTTCTGGTCTGTGTCGTGTAATTTATCAGCCATTTCTTATCTGTTGGCAACTAGATTATTCTTGGTGTTTTGCAATTATTTCTTTGTTTTTTTCTGTTTCCTTTAGTCATATTGTTGAAAATCATTTGAAGAAACGGTGTCTGACCTTGCTTAAGGTGCAGGCAAAAATTGTGGTCCATTGGGTCTCTGTGGCGCAATCGGTTAGCGCGTTCGGCTGTTAACCGAAAGGTTGGTGGTTCGAGTCCACCCAGGGACGTCGCACCCTTTTGCAGTCCACCCAGAGACGTTGCACAGTTGGAGAAGTTTTTGCATTGGTGCTGAGCATCTCTCTCATGTAAAAGCCATTTTGCTGACTATGTTTTGAATTCACGAGGCAAACTGGAGAAAAACTTTCTGTATGAGATAAGATAAACAAAACTTCCTTCGAGCCGGAATTGAACCAGCGACCTAAGGATTGCTAATTTAGAGCTACAGTCCTCCGCTCTACCAGCTGAGCTATCGAAGGATTGTTTTGGCCACTGTCGAAAGCCTCCTAGGTTTGGCCGTGGGTGCCACGGGCAGATGGTAAAAATGATTCATTCAACTCTGCGAAAAAGGAATCCAATGGTAGCATTGGAGAATGCGGGCATCGATCCCGCTACCTCTCGCATGCTAAGCGAGCGCTCTACCACTTGAGCTAATCCCCCAAACCTGTGAAACTTGACGTCAGTTTCACGTCACACCAGGTCACAATTTTCATATACAGTCACAGATGACATTGCTTTTTTTTTTTTTTTTTTTTTTTTTTTAAGTGTGGACTCCGTTTTCCCATACTTGAAGAACATTTAAGGAGTCCACAACGTGATTGGTGACCTACAAATACAGTCGAGCAACTTTCTAGCAAACCCTTTCTATGCACATGGAGAATCAAACCGGGGACAGTGAAAAAACTTGCATAGTTTGTAGAAAAAAGTTGTGATGTAGCACAATCCCAAGGAGAACCGTTGAACTTTTATGGGTTGGTTTGTTTATCGAAAATGCTGAGAGGTCGTGAAGGCCTCCTGGTCTTTTTTTTTCCTCCTTTCTGTGGTTGCTAAACTGTAAGAAGAGAGTAGAGCATGAGCCTTAACACAAAACATTAAAAGAGAATAAATGCAACACCAATGGTGAAAAGCAAGACATGCGTTGGCCGGGAATCGAACCCGGGTCAACTGCTTGGAAGGCAGCTATGCTCACCACTATACCACCAACGCTTTCGGAAGTGTACGTTTTTTTGACATTTTCTGCAATAACACTAAACTTTCTGTTGACAGAAGCATTTGGATGCAATGTAATGATGAAAAGTATAAAACACAACCTTTTAGCAGAGGATGGTTTCGATCCATCGACCTCTGGGTTATGGGCCCAGCACGCTTCCGCTGCGCCACTCTGCTCGTAGTGTTGGATGCTTAGAGTCGAAGTCTAATTACTGTCTGCCTTCTGGTCTGTGTCGTGTAATTTATCAGCCATTTCTTATCTGTTGGCAACTAGATTATTCTTGGTGTTTTGCAATTATTTCTTTGTTTTTTTCTGTTTCCTTTAGTCATATTGTTGAAAATCATTTGAAGAAACGGTGTCTGACCTTGCTTAAGGTGCAGGCAAAAATTGTGGTCCATTGGGTCTCTGTGGCGCAATCGGTTAGCGCGTTCGGCTGTTAACCGAAAGGTTGGTGGTTCGAGTCCACCCAGGGACGTCGCACCCTTTTGCAGTCCACCCAGAGACGTTGCACAGTTGGAGAAGTTTTTGCATTGGTGCTGAGCATCTCTCTCATGTAAAAGCCATTTTGCTGACTATGTTTTGAATTCACGAGGCAAACTGGAGAAAAACTTTCTGTATGAGATAAGATAAACAAAACTTCCTTCGAGCCGGAATTGAACCAGCGACCTAAGGATTGCTAATTTAGAGCTACAGTCCTCCGCTCTACCAGCTGAGCTATCGAAGGATTGTTTTGGCCACTGTCGAAAGCCTCCTAGGTTTGGCCGTGGGTGCCACGGGCAGATGGTAAAAATGATTCATTCAACTCTGCGAAAAAGGAATCCAATGGTAGCATTGGAGAATGCGGGCATCGATCCCGCTACCTCTCGCATGCTAAGCGAGCGCTCTACCACTTGAGCTAATCCCCCAAACCTGTGAAACTTGACATCAGTTTCACGTCACACCAGGTCACAATTTTCATATACAGTCACAGATGACATTGCTTTTTTTTTTTTTTTTTTTTTTTTTTCTTTTAAGTGTGGACTCCGTTTTCCCATACTTGAAGAACATTTAAGGAGTCCACAACGTGATTGGTGACCTACAAATACAGTCGAGCAACTTTCTAGCAAACCCTTTCTATGCACATGGAGAATCAAACCGGGGACAGTGAAAAAACTTGCATAGTTTGTAGAAAAAAGTTGTGATGTAGCACAATCCCAAGGAGAACCGTTGAACTTTTATGGGTTGGTTTGTTTATCGAAAATGCTGAGAGGTCGTGAAGGCCTCCTGGTCTTTTTTTTTCCTCCTTTCTGTGGTTGCTAAACTGTAAGAAGAGAGTAGAGCATGAGCCTTAACACAAAACATTAAAAGAGAATAAATGCAACACCAATGGTGAAAAGCAAGACATGCGTTGGCCGGGAATCGAACCCGGGTCAACTGCTTGGAAGGCAGCTATGCTCACCACTATACCACCAACGCTTTCGGAAGTGTACGTTTTTTTGACATTTTCTGCAATAACACTAAACTTTCTGTTGACAGAAGCATTTGGATGCAATGTAATGATGAAAAGTATAAAACACAACCTTTTAGCAGAGGATGGTTTCGATCCATCGACCTCTGGGTTATGGGCCCAGCACGCTTCCGCTGCGCCACTCTGCTCGTAGTGTTGGATGCTTAGAGTCGAAGTCTAATTACTGTCTGCCTTCTGGTCTGTGTCGTGTAATTTATCAGCCATTTCTTATCTGTTGGCAACTAGATTATTCTTGGTGTTTTGCAATTATTTCTTTGTTTTTTTCTGTTTCCTTTAGTCATATTGTTGAAAATCATTTGAAGAAACGGTGTCTGACCTTGCTTAAGGTGCAGGCAAAAATTGTGGTCCATTGGGTCTCTGTGGCGCAATCGGTTAGCGCGTTCGGCTGTTAACCGAAAGGTTGGTGGTTCGAGTCCACCCAGGGACGTCGCACCCTTTTGCAGTCCACCCAGAGACGTTGCACAGTTGGAGAAGTTTTTGCATTGGTGCTGAGCATCTCTCTCATGTAAAAGCCATTTTGCTGACTATGTTTTGAATTCACGAGGCAAACTGGAGAAAAACTTTCTGTATGAGATAAGATAAACAAAACTTCCTTCGAGCCGGAATTGAACCAGCGACCTAAGGATTGCTAATTTAGAGCTACAGTCCTCCGCTCTACCAGCTGAGCTATCGAAGGATTGTTTTGGCCACTGTCGAAAGCCTCCTAGGTTTGGCCGTGGGTGCCACGGGCAGATGGTAAAAATGATTCATTCAACTCTGCGAAAAAGGAATCCAATGGTAGCATTGGAGAATGCGGGCATCGATCCCGCTACCTCTCGCATGCTAAGCGAGCGCTCTACCACTTGAGCTAATCCCCCAAACCTGTGAAACTTGACGTCAGTTTCACGTCACACCAGGTCACAATTTTCATATACAGTCACAGATGACATTGCTTTTTTTTTTTTTTTTTTTTTTTTTAAGTGTGGACTCCGTTTTCCCATACTTGAAGAACATTTAAGGAGTCCACAACGTGATTGGTGACCTACAAATACAGTCGAGCAACTTTCTAGCAAACCCTTTCTATGCACATGGAGAATCAAACCGGGGACAGTGAAAAAACTTGCATAGTTTGTAGAAAAAAGTTGTGATGTAGCACAATCCCAAGGAGAACCGTTGAACTTTTATGGGTTGGTTTGTTTATCGAAAATGCTGAGAGGTCGTGAAGGCCTCCTGGTCTTTTTTTTTCCTCCTTTCTGTGGTTGCTAAACTGTAAGAAGAGAGTAGAGCATGAGCCTTAACACAAAACATTAAAAGAGAATAAATGCAACACCAATGGTGAAAAGCAAGACATGCGTTGGCCGGGAATCGAACCCGGGTCAACTGCTTGGAAGGCAGCTATGCTCACCACTATACCACCAACGCTTTCGGAAGTGTACGTTTTTTTGACATTTTCTGCAATAACACTAAACTTTCTGTTGACAGAAGCATTTGGATGCAATGTAATGATGAAAAGTATAAAACACAACCTTTTAGCAGAGGATGGTTTCGATCCATCGACCTCTGGGTTATGGGCCCAGCACGCTTCCGCTGCGCCACTCTGCTCGTAGTGTTGGATGCTTAGAGTCGAAGTCTAATTACTGTCTGCCTTCTGGTCTGTGTCGTGTAATTTATCAGCCATTTCTTATCTGTTGGCAACTAGATTATTCTTGGTGTTTTGCAATTATTTCTTTGTTTTTTTCTGTTTCCTTTAGTCATATTGTTGAAAATCATTTGAAGAAACGGTGTCTGACCTTGCTTAAGGTGCAGGCAAAAATTGTGGTCCATTGGGTCTCTGTGGCGCAATCGGTTAGCGCGTTCGGCTGTTAACCGAAAGGTTGGTGGTTCGAGTCCACCCAGGGACGTCGCACCCTTTTGCAGTCCACCCAGAGACGTTGCACAGTTGGAGAAGTTTTTGCATTGGTGCTGAGCATCTCTCTCATGTAAAAGCCATTTTGCTGACTATGTTTTGAATTCACGAGGCAAACTGGAGAAAAACTTTCTGTATGAGATAAGATAAACAAAACTTCCTTCGAGCCGGAATTGAACCAGCGACCTAAGGATTGCTAATTTAGAGCTACAGTCCTCCGCTCTACCAGCTGAGCTATCGAAGGATTGTTTTGGCCACTGTCGAAAGCCTCCTAGGTTTGGCCGTGGGTGCCACGGGCAGATGGTAAAAATGATTCATTCAACTCTGCGAAAAAGGAATCCAATGGTAGCATTGGAGAATGCGGGCATCGATCCCGCTACCTCTCGCATGCTAAGCGAGCGCTCTACCACTTGAGCTAATCCCCCAAACCTGTGAAACTTGACATCAGTTTCACGTCACACCAGGTCACAATTTTCATATACAGTCACAGATGACATTGCTTTTTTTTTTTTTTTTTTTTTCTTTTAAGTGTGGACTCCGTTTTCCCATACTTGAAGAACATTTAAGGAGTCCACAACGTGATTGGTGACCTACAAATACAGTCGAGCAACTTTCTAGCAAACCCTTTCTATGCACATGGAGAATCAAACCGGGGACAGTGAAAAAACTTGCATAGTTTGTAGAAAAAAGTTGTGATGTAGCACAATCCCAAGGAGAACCGTTGAACTTTTATGGGTTGGTTTGTTTATCGAAAATGCTGAGAGGTCGTGAAGGCCTCCTGGTCTTTTTTTTTCCTCCTTTCTGTGGTTGCTAAACTGTAAGAAGAGAGTAGAGCATGAGCCTTAACACAAAACATTAAAAGAGAATAAATGCAACACCAATGGTGAAAAGCAAGACATGCGTTGGCCGGGAATCGAACCCGGGTCAACTGCTTGGAAGGCAGCTATGCTCACCACTATACCACCAACGCTTTCGGAAGTGTACGTTTTTTTGACATTTTCTGCAATAACACTAAACTTTCTGTTGACAGAAGCATTTGGATGCAATGTAATGATGAAAAGTATAAAACACAACCTTTTAGCAGAGGATGGTTTCGATCCATCGACCTCTGGGTTATGGGCCCAGCACGCTTCCGCTGCGCCACTCTGCTCGTAGTGTTGGATGCTTAGAGTCGAAGTCTAATTACTGTCTGCCTTCTGGTCTGTGTCGTGTAATTTATCAGCCATTTCTTATCTGTTGGCAACTAGATTATTCTTGGTGTTTTGCAATTATTTCTTTGTTTTTTTCTGTTTCCTTTAGTCATATTGTTGAAAATCATTTGAAGAAACGGTGTCTGACCTTGCTTAAGGTGCAGGCAAAAATTGTGGTCCATTGGGTCTCTGTGGCGCAATCGGTTAGCGCGTTCGGCTGTTAACCGAAAGGTTGGTGGTTCGAGTCCACCCAGGGACGTCGCACCCTTTTGCAGTCCACCCAGAGACGTTGCACAGTTGGAGAAGTTTTTGCATTGGTGCTGAGCATCTCTCTCATGTAAAAGCCATTTTGCTGACTATGTTTTGAATTCACGAGGCAAACTGGAGAAAAACTTTCTGTATGAGATAAGATAAACAAAACTTCCTTCGAGCCAGAATTGAACCAGCGACCTAAGGATTGCTAATTTAGAGCTACAGTCCTCCGCTCTACCAGCTGAGCTATCGAAGGATTGTTTTGGCCACTGTCGAAAGCCTCCTAGGTTTGGCCGTGGGTGCCACGGGCAGATGGTAAAAATGATTCATTCAACTCTGCGAAAAAGGAATCCAATGGTAGCATTGGAGAATGCGGGCATCGATCCCGCTACCTCTCGCATGCTAAGCGAGCGCTCTACCACTTGAGCTAATCCCCCAAACCTGTGAAACTTGACGTCAGTTTCACGTCACACCAGGTCACAATTTTCATATACAGTCACAGATGACATTGCTTTTTTTTTTTTTTTTTTTTTTTTTAAGTGTGGACTCCGTTTTCCCATACTTGAAGAACATTTAAGGAGTCCACAACGTGATTGGTGACCTACAAATACAGTCGAGCAACTTTCTAGCAAACCCTTTCTATGCACATGGAGAATCAAACCGGGGACAGTGAAAAAACTTGCATAGTTTGTAGAAAAAAGTTGTGATGTAGCACAATCCCAAGGAGAACCGTTGAACTTTTATGGGTTGGTTTGTTTATCGAAAATGCTGAGAGGTCGTGAAGGCCTCCTGGTCTTTTTTTTTCCTCCTTTCTGTGGTTGCTAAACTGTAAGAAGAGAGTAGAGCATGAGCCTTAACACAAAACATTAAAAGAGAATAAATGCAACACCAATGGTGAAAAGCAAGACATGCGTTGGCCGGGAATCGAACCCGGGTCAACTGCTTGGAAGGCAGCTATGCTCACCACTATACTACCAACGCTTTCGGAAATGTACGTTTTTTTGACATTTTCTGCAATAACACTAAACTTTCTGTTGACAGAAGCATTTGGATGCAATGTAATGATGAAAAGTATAAAACACAACCTTTTAGCAGAGGATGGTTTCGATCCATCGACCTCTGGGTTATGGGCCCAGCACGCTTCCGCTGCGCCACTCTGCTCGTAGTGTTGGATGCTTAGAGTCGAAGTCTAATTACTGTCTGCCTTCTGGTCTGTGTCGTGTAATTTATCAGCCATTTCTTATCTGTTGGCAACTAGATTATTCTTGGTGTTTTGCAATTATTTCTTTGTTTTTTTCTGTTTCCTTTAGTCATATTGTTGAAAATCATTTGAAGAAACGGTGTCTGACCTTGCTTAAGGTGCAGGCAAAAATTGTGGTCCATTGGGTCTCTGTGGCGCAATCGGTTAGCGCGTTCGGCTGTTAACCGAAAGGTTGGTGGTTCGAGTCCACCCAGGGACGTCGCACCCTTTTGCAGTCCACCCAGAGACGTTGCACAGTTGGAGAAGTTTTTGCATTGGTGCTGAGCATCTCTCTCATGTAAAAGCCATTTTGCTGACTATGTTTTGAATTCACGAGGCAAACTGGAGAAAAACTTTCTGTATGAGATAAGATAAACAAAACTTCCTTCGAGCCGGAATTGAACCAGCGACCTAAGGATTGCTAATTTAGAGCTACAGTCCTCCGCTCTACCAGCTGAGCTATCGAAGGATTGTTTTGGCCACTGTCGAAAGCCTCCTAGGTTTGGCCGTGGGTGCCACGGGCAGATGGTAAAAATGATTCATTCAACTCTGCGAAAAAGGAATCCAATGGTAGCATTGGAGAATGCGGGCATCGATCCCGCTACCTCTCGCATGCTAAGCGAGCGCTCTACCACTTGAGCTAATCCCCCAAACCTGTGAAACTTGACGTCAGTTTCACGTCACACCAGGTCACAATTTTCATATACAGTCACAGATGACATTGCTTTTTTTTTTTTTTTTTAAGTGTGGACTCCGTTTTCCCATACTTGAAGAACATTTAAGGAGTCCACAACGTGATTGGTGACCTACAAATACAGTCGAGCAACTTTCTAGCAAACCCTTTCTATGCACATGGAGAATCAAACCGGGGACAGTGAAAAAACTTGCATAGTTTGTAGAAAAAAGTTGTGATGTAGCACAATCCCAAGGAGAACCGTTGAACTTTTATGGGTTGGTTTGTTTATCGAAAATGCTGAGAGGTCGTGAAGGCCTCCTGGTCTTTTTTTTTCCTCCTTTCTGTGGTTGCTAAACTGTAAGAAGAGAGTAGAGCATGAGCCTTAACACAAAACATTAAAAGAGAATAAATGCAACACCAATGGTGAAAAGCAAGACATGCGTTGGCCGGGAATCGAACCCGGGTCAACTGCTTGGAAGGCAGCTATGCTCACCACTATACCACCAACGCTTTCGGAAGTGTACGTTTTTTTGACATTTTCTGCAATAACACTAAACTTTCTGTTGACAGAAGCATTTGGATGCAATGTAATGATGAAAAGTATAAAACACAACCTTTTAGCAGAGGATGGTTTCGATCCATCGACCTCTGGGTTATGGGCCCAGCACGCTTCCGCTGCGCCACTCTGCTCGTAGTGTTGGATGCTTAGAGTCGAAGTCTAATTACTGTCTGCCTTCTGGTCTGTGTCGTGTAATTTATCAGCCATTTCTTATCTGTTGGCAACTAGATTATTCTTGGTGTTTTGCAATTATTTCTTTGTTTTTTTCTGTTTCCTTTAGTCATATTGTTGAAAATCATTTGAAGAAACGGTGTCTGACCTTGCTTAAGGTGCAGGCAAAAATTGTGGTCCATTGGGTCTCTGTGGCGCAATCGGTTAGCGCGTTCGGCTGTTAACCGAAAGGTTGGTGGTTCGAGTCCACCCAGGGACGTCGCACCCTTTTGCAGTCCACCCAGAGACGTTGCACAGTTGGAGAAGTTTTTGCATTGGTGCTGAGCATCTCTCTCATGTAAAAGCCATTTTGCTGACTATGTTTTGAATTCACGAGGCAAACTGGAGAAAAACTTTCTGTATGAGATAAGATAAACAAAACTTCCTTCGAGCCGGAATTGAACCAGCGACCTAAGGATTGCTAATTTAGAGCTACAGTCCTCCGCTCTACCAGCTGAGCTATCGAAGGATTGTTTTGGCCACTGTCGAAAGCCTCCTAGGTTTGGCCGTGGGTGCCACGGGCAGATGGTAAAAATGATTCATTCAACTCTGCGAAAAAGGAATCCAATGGTAGCATTGGAGAATGCGGGCATCGATCCCGCTACCTCTCGCATGCTAAGCGAGCGCTCTACCACTTGAGCTAATCCCCCAAACCTGTGAAACTTGACGTCAGTTTCACGTCACACCAGGTCACAATTTTCATATACAGTCACAGATGACATTGCTTTTTTTTTTTTTTTTTAAGTGTGGACTCCGTTTTCCCATACTTGAAGAACATTTAAGGAGTCCACAACGTGATTGGTGACCTACAAATACAGTCGAGCAACTTTCTAGCAAACCCTTTCTATGCACATGGAGAATCAAACCGGGGACAGTGAAAAAACTTGCATAGTTTGTAGAAAAAAGTTGTGATGTAGCACAATCCCAAGGAGAACCGTTGAACTTTTATGGGTTGGTTTGTTTATCGAAAATGCTGAGAGGTCGTGAAGGCCTCCTGGTCTTTTTTTTCCTCCTTTCTGTGGTTGCTAAACTGTAAGAAGAGAGTAGAGCATGAGCCTTAACACAAAACATTAAAAGAGAATAAATGCAACACCAATGGTGAAAAGCAAGACATGCGTTCGCCGGGAATCGAACCCGGGTCAACTGCTTGGAAGGCAGCTATGCTCACCACTATACCACCAACGCTTTCGGAAGTGTACGTTTTTTTGACATTTTCTGCAATAACACTAAACTTTCTGTTGACAGAAGCATTTGGATGCAATGTAATGATGAAAAGTATAAAACACAACCTTTTAGCAGAGGATGGTTTCGATCCATCGACCTCTGGGTTATGGGCCCAGCACGCTTCCGCTGCGCCACTCTGCTCGTAGTGTTGGATGCTTAGAGTCGAAGTCTAATTACTGTCTGCCTTCTGGTCTGTGTCGTGTAATTTATCAGCCATTTCTTATCTGTTGGCAACTAGATTATTCTTGGTGTTTTGCAATTATTTCTTTGTTTTTTTCTGTTTCCTTTAGTCATATTGTTGAAAATCATTTGAAGAAACGGTGTCTGACCTTGCTTAAGGTGCAGGCAAAAATTGTGGTCCATTGGGTCTCTGTGGCGCAATCGGTTAGCGCGTTCGGCTGTTAACCGAAAGGTTGGTGGTTCGAGTCCACCCAGGGACGTCGCACCCTTTTGCAGTCCACCCAGAGACGTTGCACAGTTGGAGAAGTTTTTGCATTGGTGCTGAGCATCTCTCTCATGTAAAAGCCATTTTGCTGACTATGTTTTGAATTCACGAGGCAAACTGGAGAAAAACTTTCTGTATGAGATAAGATAAACAAAACTTCCTTCGAGCCGGAATTGAACCAGCGACCTAAGGATTGCTAATTTAGAGCTACAGTCCTCCGCTCTACCAGCTGAGCTATCGAAGGATTGTTTTGGCCACTGTCGAAAGCCTCCTAGGTTTGGCCGTGGGTGCCACGGGCAGATGGTAAAAATGATTCATTCAACTCTGCGAAAAAGGAATCCAATGGTAGCATTGGAGAATGCGGGCATCGATCCCGCTACCTCTCGCATGCTAAGCGAGCGCTCTACCACTTGAGCTAATCCCCCAAACCTGTGAAACTTGACGTCAGTTTCACGTCACACCAGGTCACAATTTTCATATACAGTCACAGATGACATTGCTTTTTTTTTTTTTTTTTTTTTTTTTTTAAGTGTGGACTCCGTTTTCCCATACTTGAAGAACATTTAAGGAGTCCACAACGTGATTGGTGACCTACAAATACAGTCGAGCAACTTTCTAGCAAACCCTTTCTATGCACATGGAGAATCAAACCGGGGACAGTGAAAAAACTTGCATAGTTTGTAGAAAAAAGTTGTGATGTAGCACAATCCCAAGGAGAACCGTTGAACTTTTATGGGTTGGTTTGTTTATCGAAAATGCTGAGAGGTCGTGAAGGCCTCCTGGTCTTTTTTTTTCCTCCTTTCTGTGGTTGCTAAACTGTAAGAAGAGAGTAGAGCATGAGCCTTAACACAAAACATTAAAAGAGAATAAATGCAACACCAATGGTGAAAAGCAAGACATGCGTTGGCCGGGAATCGAACCCGGGTCAACTGCTTGGAAGGCAGCTATGCTCACCACTATACCACCAACGCTTTCGGAAGTGTACGTTTTTTTGACATTTTCTGCAATAACACTAAACTTTCTGTTGACAGAAGCATTTGGATGCAATGTAATGATGAAAAGTATAAAACACAACCTTTTAGCAGAGGATGGTTTCGATCCATCGACCTCTGGGTTATGGGCCCAGCACGCTTCCGCTGCGCCACTCTGCTCGTAGTGTTGGATGCTTAGAGTCGAAGTCTAATTACTGTCTGCCTTCTGGTCTGTGTCGTGTAATTTATCAGCCATTTCTTATCTGTTGGCAACTAGATTATTCTTGGTGTTTTGCAATTATTTCTTTGTTTTTTTCTGTTTCCTTTAGTCATATTGTTGAAAATCATTTGAAGAAACGGTGTCTGACCTTGCTTAAGGTGCAGGCAAAAATTGTGGTCCATTGGGTCTCTGTGGCGCAATCGGTTAGCGCGTTCGGCTGTTAACCGAAAGGTTGGTGGTTCGAGTCCACCCAGGGACGTCGCACCCTTTTGCAGTCCACCCAGAGACGTTGCACAGTTGGAGAAGTTTTTGCATTGGTGCTGAGCATCTCTCTCATGTAAAAGCCATTTTGCTGACTATGTTTTGAATTCACGAGGCAAACTGGAGAAAAACTTTCTGTATGAGATAAGATAAACAAAACTTCCTTCGAGCCGGAATTGAACCAGCGACCTAAGGATTGCTAATTTAGAGCTACAGTCCTCCGCTCTACCAGCTGAGCTATCGAAGGATTGTTTTGGCCACTGTCGAAAGCCTCCTAGGTTTGGCCGTGGGTGCCACGGGCAGATGGTAAAAATGATTCATTCAACTCTGCGAAAAAGGAATCCAATGGTAGCATTGGAGAATGCGGGCATCGATCCCGCTACCTCTCGCATGCTAAGCGAGCGCTCTACCACTTGAGCTAATCCCCCAAACCTGTGAAACTTGACGTCAGTTTCACGTCACACCAGGTCACAATTTTCATATACAGTCACAGATGACATTGCTTTTTTTTTTTTTTTTTTTTTTTTTAAGTGTGGACTCCGTTTTCCCATACTTGAAGAACATTTAAGGAGTCCACAACGTGATTGGTGACCTACAAATACAGTCGAGCAACTTTCTAGCAAACCCTTTCTATGCACATGGAGAATCAAACCGGGGACAGTGAAAAAACTTGCATAGTTTGTAGAAAAAAGTTGTGATGTAGCACAATCCCAAGGAGAACCGTTGAACTTTTATGGGTTGGTTTGTTTATCGAAAATGCTGAGAGGTCGTGAAGGCCTCCTGGTCTTTTTTTTTCCTCCTTTCTGTGGTTGCTAAACTGTAAGAAGAGAGTAGAGCATGAGCCTTAACACAAAACATTAAAAGAGAATAAATGCAACACCAATGGTGAAAAGCAAGACATGCGTTGGCCGGGAATCGAACCCGGGTCAACTGCTTGGAAGGCAGCTATGCTCACCACTATACCACCAACGCTTTCGGAAGTGTACGTTTTTTTGACATTTTCTGCAATAACACTAAACTTTCTGTTGACAGAAGCATTTGGATGCAATGTAATGATGAAAAGTATAAAACACAACCTTTTAGCAGAGGATGGTTTCGATCCATCGACCTCTGGGTTATGGGCCCAGCACGCTTCCGCTGCGCCACTCTGCTCGTAGTGTTGGATGCTTAGAGTCGAAGTCTAATTACTGTCTGCCTTCTGGTCTGTGTCGTGTAATTTATCAGCCATTTCTTATCTGTTGGCAACTAGATTATTCTTGGTGTTTTGCAATTATTTCTTTGTTTTTTTCTGTTTCCTTTAGTCATATTGTTGAAAATCATTTGAAGAAACGGTGTCTGACCTTGCTTAAGGTGCAGGCAAAAATTGTGGTCCATTGGGTCTCTGTGGCGCAATCGGTTAGCGCGTTCGGCTGTTAACCGAAAGGTTGGTGGTTCGAGTCCACCCAGGGACGTCGCACCCTTTTGCAGTCCACCCAGAGACGTTGCACAGTTGGAGAAGTTTTTGCATTGGTGCTGAGCATCTCTCTCATGTAAAAGCCATTTTGCTGACTATGTTTTGAATTCACGAGGCAAACTGGAGAAAAACTTTCTGTATGAGATAAGATAAACAAAACTTCCTTCGAGCCGGAATTGAACCAGCGACCTAAGGATTGCTAATTTAGAGCTACAGTCCTCCGCTCTACCAGCTGAGCTATCGAAGGATTGTTTTGGCCACTGTCGAAAGCCTCCTAGGTTTGGCCGTGGGTGCCACGGGCAGATGGTAAAAATGATTCATTCAACTCTGCGAAAAAGGAATCCAATGGTAGCATTGGAGAATGCGGGCATCGATCCCGCTACCTCTCGCATGCTAAGCGAGCGCTCTACCACTTGAGCTAATCCCCCAAACCTGTGAAACTTGACGTCAGTTTCACGTCACACCAGGTCACAATTTTCATATACAGTCACAGATGACATTGCTTTTTTTTTTTTTTTTTTTTTTTTTAAGTGTGGACTCCGTTTTCCCATACTTGAAGAACATTTAAGGAGTCCACAACGTGATTGGTGACCTACAAATACAGTCGAGCAACTTTCTAGCAAACCCTTTCTATGCACATGGAGAATCAAACCGGGGACAGTGAAAAAACTTGCATAGTTTGTAGAAAAAAGTTGTGATGTAGCACAATCCCAAGGAGAACCGTTGAACTTTTATGGGTTGGTTTGTTTATCGAAAATGCTGAGAGGTCGTGAAGGCCTCCTGGTCTTTTTTTTTCCTCCTTTCTGTGGTTGCTAAACTGTAAGAAGAGAGTAGAGCATGAGCCTTAACACAAAACATTAAAAGAGAATAAATGCAACACCAATGGTGAAAAGCAAGACATGCGTTGGCCGGGAATCGAACCCGGGTCAACTGCTTGGAAGGCAGCTATGCTCACCACTATACCACCAACGCTTTCGGAAGTGTACGTTTTTTTGACATTTTCTGCAATAACACTAAACTTTCTGTTGACAGAAGCATTTGGATGCAATGTAATGATGAAAAGTATAAAACACAACCTTTTAGCAGAGGATGGTTTCGATCCATCGACCTCTGGGTTATGGGCCCAGCACGCTTCCGCTGCGCCACTCTGCTCGTAGTGTTGGATGCTTAGAGTCGAAGTCTAATTACTGTCTGCCTTCTGGTCTGTGTCGTGTAATTTATCAGCCATTTCTTATCTGTTGGCAACTAGATTATTCTTGGTGTTTTGCAATTATTTCTTTGTTTTTTTCTGTTTCCTTTAGTCATATTGTTGAAAATCATTTGAAGAAACGGTGTCTGACCTTGCTTAAGGTGCAGGCAAAAATTGTGGTCCATTGGGTCTCTGTGGCGCAATCGGTTAGCGCGTTCGGCTGTTAACCGAAAGGTTGGTGGTTCGAGTCCACCCAGGGACGTCGCACCCTTTTGCAGTCCACCCAGAGACGTTGCACAGTTGGAGAAGTTTTTGCATTGGTGCTGAGCATCTCTCTCATGTAAAAGCCATTTTGCTGACTATGTTTTGAATTCACGAGGCAAACTGGAGAAAAACTTTCTGTATGAGATAAGATAAACAAAACTTCCTTCGAGCCGGAATTGAACCAGCGACCTAAGGATTGCTAATTTAGAGCTACAGTCCTCCGCTCTACCAGCTGAGCTATCGAAGGATTGTTTTGGCCACTGTCGAAAGCCTCCTAGGTTTGGCCGTGGGTGCCACGGGCAGATGGTAAAAATGATTCATTCAACTCTGCGAAAAAGGAATCCAATGG
>NW_027508114.1:10000-12500 GCF_051348905.1 Ranitomeya variabilis
ACTTCCAGGCGGGGGCAGCCGCCAGAGGCGTACCGGGGACGCTTCCAGGAGCCTGGGGAAGATTTCATGAAAGTGTCCTTGGGACTTAGAAATATTTTGAGAAAATCTCGATTTTGTGAAAAATGTCACATTTCCCCTACTTCCACCACAGGGGGGCGTCAATATGTTGTGAGGTACCCCAGGACAGTGACCTAACTGTGGGTAAAGTTTGCGGGGCACGGGCGGAAAGTCGAATTTTGGATGAAAATGCATTATTTTCATACTTTGAAAATTCCAGGCGTGTGTCAGACTTCCAGGCGGGGGCAGCCGCTGGAGGCGTACCGAGGACGCTTCCAGGAGCCTGGGGAAGATTTTCTGAAAGTGTCCTTGGGACTTAGAAATATTTTGAGAAAATCTCGATTTTGTGAAAAAATGTCACATTTCCCCTACTTCCACCCCAGGGGGGCGTCAATATGTTGTGAGGTACCCCAGGACAGTGACCTAACTGTGGGTAAAGTTTGCGGGGCACGGGCGGAAAGTCGAATTTTGGATGAAAATGCATTATTTTCATACTTTGAAAATTTCAGGCGTGTGTCAGACTTCCAGGCGGGGGCAGCCGCCGGAGGCGTACCGAGGACGCTTCCAGGAGCCTGGGGAAGATTTTCTGAAAGTGTCCTTGGGACTTAGAAAAATTTTGAGAAATTTCCGATTTTGTGAAAAATGTCACATTTCCCCTACTTCCACCCCAGGGGGGCGTCAATATGTTGTAAAGCACCCCAGGGCAGTGACCTAAATGAGGGTGAATTTTGCGGTGCACGGGCGGAAAGTCGAATTTTTGGATGAAAATGCGTATTTTCATACTTTGAAAATTTCAGGCGTGTGTCAGACTTCCAGGCGGGGGCAGCCGCCGGAGGCGTACCGGGGACGCTTCCAGGAGCCTGGGGAAGATTTTCTGAAAGTGTCCTTGGGACTTAGAAATATTTTGAGAAAATCTCGATTTTGTGAAAAAATGTCACATTTCCCCTACTTCCACCCCAGGGGGGCGTCAATATGTTGTAAGGCACCCCAAGGCAGTGACCTAAGTGGGGGTGAAGTTTGCGGTGCACGGGGGGAAAGTTGAATTTTTGGATGAAAATGCGTATTTTCATACTTTGAAAATTTCAGGCGTGTGTCGGACTTCCAGGCGGGGGCAGCCGCCAGAGGTGTACCGGGGACGCTTCCAGGAGCCTGGGGGAGATTTTCTGGAAGAGTCCTTGACACTTAGAAAAATTTTGAGAAAATCTCGATTTTGTGAAAAATGTCACATTTCCCCTACTTCCACCCCAGGGGGGCGTCAATATGTTGTAAGGCACCCCAAGGCAGTGACCTAAGTGGGGGTGAAGTTTGCGGTGCACGGGGGGAAAGTTGAATTTTTGGATGAAAATGCGTATTTTCATACTTTGAAAATTTCAGGCGTGTGTCGGACTTCCAGGCGGGGGCAGCCGCCAGAGGTGTACCGGGGACGCTTCCAGGAGCCTGGGGGAGATTTTCTGGAAGAGTCCTTGACACTTAGAAAAATTTTGAGAAAATCTCGATTTTGTGAAAAATGTCACATTTCCCCTACTTCCACCCCAGGGGGGCGTCAATATGTTGTAAGGCACCCCAAGGCAGTGACCTAAGTGGGGGTGAAGTTTGCGGTGCACGGGGGGAAAGTTGAATTTTTGGATGAAAATGCGTATTTTCATACTTTGAAAATTTCAGGCGTGTGTCGGACTTCCAGGCGGGGGCAGCCGCCAGAGGTGTACCGGGGACGCTTCCAGGAGCCTGGGGGAGATTTTCTGGAAGAGTCCTTGACACTTAGAAAAATTTTGAGAAAATCTCGATTTTGTGAAAAATGTCACATTTCCCCTACTTCCACCCCAGGGGGGCGTCAATATGTTGTAAGGCACCCCAAGGCAGTGACCTAAGTGGGGGTGAAGTTTGCGGTGCACGGGGGGAAAGTTGAATTTTTGGATGAAAATGCGTATTTTCATACTTTGAAAATTTCAGGCGTGTGTCGGACTTCCAGGCGGGGGCAGCCGCCAGAGGTGTACCGGGGACGCTTCCAGGAGCCTGGGGGAGATTTTCTGGAAGAGTCCTTGACACTTAGAAAAATTTTGAGAAATTTCCGATTTTGTGTAAAAATCACCCATTTCCCCTACTTCCACCCTAAAGGGGCGTCAATATGTCGTAAGGCGCCCCTAGACAGTGACCTAAGTGGGGGTGAAGTTTGGGTCTGCTGGGTGGAAAACTGAAAAAAAGCGATTTTGTGACTTTGAGAACAAACAGAGAGCTCAAAACTTTGAAAAACGTCAGACCGCTGTCAGACTTCCAGGCGGGGGAAAGCTCTGAGGTTGTACCGAGGACACTTCCATGGCCCCCGGATTGATTTTCAAGAAAGAGTCCTTGGGACTTTGAAATTTTCCGGCGAGCTGTTTTTGGCTTCCGGGAGCCGTAGAACTTTGGGAAATCGATTCCGCTCACCGGTTCAGGGTGTTTCGAG
>NW_027508114.1:25000-27500 GCF_051348905.1 Ranitomeya variabilis
TCTGAAAGTGTCCTTGGGACTTAGAAATATTTTGAGAAAATCTCGATTTTGTGAAAAAATGTCACATTTCCCCTACTTCCACCCCAGGGGGGCGTCAATATGTTGTGAGGTACCCCAGGACAGTGACCTAACTGTGGGTAAAGTTTGCGGGGCACGGGCGGAAAGTCGAATTTTGGATGAAAATGCATTATTTTCATACTTTGAAAATTTCAGGCGTGTGTCAGACTTCCAGGCGGGGGCAGCCGCCGGAGGCGTACCGAGGACGCTTCCAGGAGCCTGGGGAAGATTTTCTGAAAGTGTCCTTGGGACTTAGAAAAATTTTGAGAAATTTCCGATTTTGTGAAAAATGTCACATTTCCCCTACTTCCACCCCAGGGGGGCGTCAATATGTTGTAAAGCACCCCAGGGCAGTGACCTAAATGAGGGTGAATTTTGCGGTGCACGGGCGGAAAGTCGAATTTTTGGATGAAAATGCGTATTTTCATACTTTGAAAATTTCAGGCGTGTGTCAGACTTCCAGGCGGGGGCAGCCGCCGGAGGCGTACCGGGGACGCTTCCAGGAGCCTGGGGAAGATTTTCTGAAAGTGTCCTTGGGACTTAGAAATATTTTGAGAAAATCTCGATTTTGTGAAAAAATGTCACATTTCCCCTACTTCCACCCCAGGGGGGCGTCAATATGTTGTAAGGCACCCCAAGGCAGTGACCTAAGTGGGGGTGAAGTTTGCGGTGCACGGGGGGAAAGTTGAATTTTTGGATGAAAATGCGTATTTTCATACTTTGAAAATTTCAGGCGTGTGTCGGACTTCCAGGCGGGGGCAGCCGCCAGAGGTGTACCGGGGACGCTTCCAGGAGCCTGGGGGAGATTTTCTGGAAGAGTCCTTGACACTTAGAAAAATTTTGAGAAAATCTCGATTTTGTGAAAAATGTCACATTTCCCCTACTTCCACCCCAGGGGGGCGTCAATATGTTGTAAGGCACCCCAAGGCAGTGACCTAAGTGGGGGTGAAGTTTGCGGTGCACGGGGGGAAAGTTGAATTTTTGGATGAAAATGCGTATTTTCATACTTTGAAAATTTCAGGCGTGTGTCGGACTTCCAGGCGGGGGCAGCCGCCAGAGGTGTACCGGGGACGCTTCCAGGAGCCTGGGGGAGATTTTCTGGAAGAGTCCTTGACACTTAGAAAAATTTTGAGAAAATCTCGATTTTGTGAAAAATGTCACATTTCCCCTACTTCCACCCCAGGGGGGCGTCAATATGTTGTAAGGCACCCCAAGGCAGTGACCTAAGTGGGGGTGAAGTTTGCGGTGCACGGGGGGAAAGTTGAATTTTTGGATGAAAATGCGTATTTTCATACTTTGAAAATTTCAGGCGTGTGTCGGACTTCCAGGCGGGGGCAGCCGCCAGAGGTGTACCGGGGACGCTTCCAGGAGCCTGGGGGAGATTTTCTGGAAGAGTCCTTGACACTTAGAAAAATTTTGAGAAAATCTCGATTTTGTGAAAAATGTCACATTTCCCCTACTTCCACCCCAGGGGGGCGTCAATATGTTGTAAGGCACCCCAAGGCAGTGACCTAAGTGGGGGTGAAGTTTGCGGTGCACGGGGGGAAAGTTGAATTTTTGGATGAAAATGCGTATTTTCATACTTTGAAAATTTCAGGCGTGTGTCGGACTTCCAGGCGGGGGCAGCCGCCAGAGGTGTACCGGGGACGCTTCCAGGAGCCTGGGGGAGATTTTCTGGAAGAGTCCTTGACACTTAGAAAAATTTTGAGAAATTTCCGATTTTGTGTAAAAATCACCCATTTCCCCTACTTCCACCCTAAAGGGGCGTCAATATGTCGTAAGGCGCCCCTAGACAGTGACCTAAGTGGGGGTGAAGTTTGGGTCTGCTGGGTGGAAAACTGAAAAAAAGCGATTTTGTGACTTTGAGAACAAACAGAGAGCTCAAAACTTTGAAAAACGTCAGACCGCTGTCAGACTTCCAGGCGGGGGAAAGCTCTGAGGTTGTACCGAGGACACTTCCATGGCCCCCGGATTGATTTTCAAGAAAGAGTCCTTGGGACTTTGAAATTTTCCGGCGAGCTGTTTTTGGCTTCCGGGAGCCGTAGAACTTTGGGAAATCGATTCCGCTCACCGGTTCAGGGTGTTTCGAGCTAGTCCAGGTCCCAGCTACGCCGCCTGGCCTCCAAATTTCGCAAATTCGAAAAAAAAAAAAATAGAACCGGAATGAGGAAATTTCTGGCCGCCGGATCCGCCGCACGGCTCCAGGAGGTCGGACACTTTTTGACTTTGTTCCCTTAAAGTGGGGGTCGGTGTCTCACCATGCAAATACCCAGTTTTGCACACCAGCTGCAGGATATAGGAGAGAGAGGTACCTCTCGGCCCCGACCAAAATCCGTTGTTTTCGTGGTTCCTCGACTCGGGTAGGCGGTTTGGCGAGTACCCCCCTTTTGCATGGAAGTTCGCACTCGCGCCGAGACCAGGCTTCCGCGGCTCCAGGGGGACT
>NW_027508114.1:40000-42500 GCF_051348905.1 Ranitomeya variabilis
ACTTCCAGGCGGGGGCAGCCGCCGGAGGCGTACCGGGGACGCTTCCAGGAGCCTGGGGAAGATTTTCTGAAAGTGTCCTTGGGACTTAGAAATATTTTGAGAAAATCTCGATTTTGTGAAAAAATGTCACATTTCCCCTACTTCCACCCCAGGGGGGCGTCAATATGTTGTAAGGCACCCCAAGGCAGTGACCTAAGTGGGGGTGAAGTTTGCGGTGCACGGGGGGAAAGTTGAATTTTTGGATGAAAATGCGTATTTTCATACTTTGAAAATTTCAGGCGTGTGTCGGACTTCCAGGCGGGGGCAGCCGCCAGAGGTGTACCGGGGACGCTTCCAGGAGCCTGGGGGAGATTTTCTGGAAGAGTCCTTGACACTTAGAAAAATTTTGAGAAAATCTCGATTTTGTGAAAAATGTCACATTTCCCCTACTTCCACCCCAGGGGGGCGTCAATATGTTGTAAGGCACCCCAAGGCAGTGACCTAAGTGGGGGTGAAGTTTGCGGTGCACGGGGGGAAAGTTGAATTTTTGGATGAAAATGCGTATTTTCATACTTTGAAAATTTCAGGCGTGTGTCGGACTTCCAGGCGGGGGCAGCCGCCAGAGGTGTACCGGGGACGCTTCCAGGAGCCTGGGGGAGATTTTCTGGAAGAGTCCTTGACACTTAGAAAAATTTTGAGAAAATCTCGATTTTGTGAAAAATGTCACATTTCCCCTACTTCCACCCCAGGGGGGCGTCAATATGTTGTAAGGCACCCCAAGGCAGTGACCTAAGTGGGGGTGAAGTTTGCGGTGCACGGGGGGAAAGTTGAATTTTTGGATGAAAATGCGTATTTTCATACTTTGAAAATTTCAGGCGTGTGTCGGACTTCCAGGCGGGGGCAGCCGCCAGAGGTGTACCGGGGACGCTTCCAGGAGCCTGGGGGAGATTTTCTGGAAGAGTCCTTGACACTTAGAAAAATTTTGAGAAAATCTCGATTTTGTGAAAAATGTCACATTTCCCCTACTTCCACCCCAGGGGGGCGTCAATATGTTGTAAGGCACCCCAAGGCAGTGACCTAAGTGGGGGTGAAGTTTGCGGTGCACGGGGGGAAAGTTGAATTTTTGGATGAAAATGCGTATTTTCATACTTTGAAAATTTCAGGCGTGTGTCGGACTTCCAGGCGGGGGCAGCCGCCAGAGGTGTACCGGGGACGCTTCCAGGAGCCTGGGGGAGATTTTCTGGAAGAGTCCTTGACACTTAGAAAAATTTTGAGAAATTTCCGATTTTGTGTAAAAATCACCCATTTCCCCTACTTCCACCCTAAAGGGGCGTCAATATGTCGTAAGGCGCCCCTAGACAGTGACCTAAGTGGGGGTGAAGTTTGGGTCTGCTGGGTGGAAAACTGAAAAAAAGCGATTTTGTGACTTTGAGAACAAACAGAGAGCTCAAAACTTTGAAAAACGTCAGACCGCTGTCAGACTTCCAGGCGGGGGAAAGCTCTGAGGTTGTACCGAGGACACTTCCATGGCCCCCGGATTGATTTTCAAGAAAGAGTCCTTGGGACTTTGAAATTTTCCGGCGAGCTGTTTTTGGCTTCCGGGAGCCGTAGAACTTTGGGAAATCGATTCCGCTCACCGGTTCAGGGTGTTTCGAGCTAGTCCAGGTCCCAGCTACGCCGCCTGGCCTCCAAATTTCGCAAATTCGAAAAAAAAAAAAATAGAACCGGAATGAGGAAATTTCTGGCCGCCGGATCCGCCGCACGGCTCCAGGAGGTCGGACACTTTTTGACTTTGTTCCCTTAAAGTGGGGGTCGGTGTCTCACCATGCAAATACCCAGTTTTGCACACCAGCTGCAGGATATAGGAGAGAGAGGTACCTCTCGGCCCCGACCAAAATCCGTTGTTTTCGTGGTTCCTCGACTCGGGTAGGCGGTTTGGCGAGTACCCCCCTTTTGCATGGAAGTTCGCACTCGCGCCGAGACCAGGCTTCCGCGGCTCCAGGGGGACTTTTGCCGGTTGTCCGTCCCGAGTCCGAGACGCGTTTCCTGGGTCGCCCGAGCCCGAACGGACCCTCCCCACGTGGGTTCCTGTCCTCTGAGGGCGACGGTCGTCAGAAGGGGGGCAGATCCAGAGTCCTCGTCCGCAGGAGGGCTCTGGGAGGGCGGATCGCTCCTTCTGACTTTGTCCCCTCGGAGCGGGCTCGGCGTTTCTCTGTGTCGGATGTCTCCCGCTTCCGCGCCAACGGGGAGACCTATGAGAGAATCGCACCGCGACCCGGCTTCCGTCTCGAGGGCGCCCGGAGCGCGCCGGACACTCGCTTCCAGGACTCCAGGGGCACGTTTCTTCCCCGTCTCCCCCGAGGGGAAGAACGGAGGCAGGGGTTCCACCCGAGCCCCTGCCCTTTCTTCCGATCGATCTGGCTCAGCGCTCCCGGGTGGGGAGGTGGTGCCGCTCGCTCGGCCCGGGCTTTGGAGCCCGCGTCGGTTTACGGCGGGCGGTCTCCTTCCTCTGTTACCCCCC
>NW_027508115.1:0-47775 GCF_051348905.1 Ranitomeya variabilis
TTTTCTCTATCTCTTCTCTTTCTTTTCTCTATCTCTTCTCTTTCTCTCTTCTTTCTCTTCTCTTTTTTTCTCTATCTCTTCTCTTTCTTTTCTCTATCTCTTCTCTTTCTTTTCTCTATCTCTCTTTCTCTCTTCTTTCTCTTCTCTTTCTTTTCTCCATCTCTTCTCTTTCTTTCTCTATCTCTCCTCTTTCTCTCTTCTTTCTCTTCTCTTTCTTTTCTCTATCTCTCCTCTTTCACTTTTCTTTCTCTTCTCTTTCTTTTCTCTCTTTCTTTTCTCTATCTCTCCTCTTTCTCTCTTCTTTCTCTTCTTTTTTTCTCTATCTCTTCTCTTTCTTTTCTCTATCTCTCTTTCTCTCTTCTTTCTCTTCTCTTTCTTTTCACTATCTCTTCTTTCTTTTCTCTATCCCTTCTCTTTCTCTCTTCTTTCTCTTCTTTCTTTTCTCTATCTCTTCTCTTTCTTTTCTCTATCTTTCTTTCTCTCTTCTTTCTCTTCTCTTTCTTTTCTCTATCTCTTCTCTTTCTTTTCTCTATCTCTCTTTCTCTCTTCTTTCTCTTCTCTTTTTTTCTCTATCTCTTCTCTTTCTTTTCTCTATCTCTCTTTCTCTCTTCTTTCTCTTTTTCTTTTCTCTATCTCTTCTCTTTCTTTTCTCTATCTCTTCTCTTTCTTTTCTCTATCTCTTCTCTTTCTCTCTTCTTTCTCTTCTCTTTCTTTTCTCTATCTCTTCTCTTTCTTTTCTCTATCTCTCCTCTTTCTCTCTTCTTTCTCTTCTCTTTCTTTTCTCTATCTCTCTTTCTCTCTTCTTTCTCTTCTCTTTCTTTTCTCTATCTTTTCTCTATCTCTCTTTCTCTCTTCTTTCTCTTCTCTTTCTTTTCTCTATCTCTTCTCTTTCTTTTCTCTATCTCTCTTTCTCTCTTCTTTCTCTTCTCTTTCTTTTCTCTATCTCTTCTCTTTCTTTTCTCTATCTCTCTTTCTCTCTTCTTTCTCTTCTCTTTTTTTCTCTATCTCTTTCTCTCTTCTTTCTCTTCTCTTTTTTTCTCTATCTCTTCTCTTTCTTTTCTCTATCTCTCCTCTTTCTCTCTTCTTTCTCTTCTCTTTCTTTTCTCTCTTTCTTTTCTCTATCTCTCCTCTTTCTCTCTTCTTTCTCTTCTCTTTCTTTTCTCTATCTCTCCTCTTTCTCTCTTCTTTCTCTTCTCTTTCTTTTCTCTCTCTTCTCTTTCTTTTCTCTATCTCTTCTCTTTCTCTCTTCTTTCTCTTCTCTTTCTTTTCTCTATCTCTCCTCTTTCACTTTTCTTTCTCTTCTATTTCTTTTCTCTCTTTCTTTTCTCTATCTCTCCTCTTTCTCTCTTCTTTCTCTTCTTTTTTTCTCTATCTCTTCTCTTTCTTTTCTCTATCTCTCTTTCTCTCTTCTTTCTCTTCTCTTTCTTTTCACTATCTCTTCTCTTTCTTTTCTCTATCCCTTCTCTTTCTCTCTTCTTTCTCTTCTTTCTTTTCTCTATCTCTTCTCTTTCTTTTCTCTATCTCTCTTTCTCTCTTCTTTCTCTTCTCTTTCTTTTCTCTATCTCTTCTCTTTCTTTTCTCTATCTCTCTTTCTCTCTTCTTTCTCTTCTCTTTTTTCTCTATCTCTTCTCTTTCTTTTCTCTATCTCTCTTTCTCTCTTCTTTCTCTTTTTCTTTTCTCTATCTCTTCTCTTTCTTTTATCTATCTCTTCTCTTTCTTTTCTCTATCTCTTCTCTTTCTCTCTTCTTTCTCTTCTCTTTCTTTTCTCTATCTCTTCTCTTTCTTTTCTCTATCTCTCCTCTTTCTCTCTTCTTTCTCTTCTCTTTCTTTTCTCTATCTCTCTTTCTCTCTTCTTTCTCTTCTCTTTTTTTCTCTATCTCTTTCTTTTCTCTATCTCTCTTTCTCTCTTCTTTCTCTTCTCTTTCTTTTCTCTAGCTCTCTTTCTCTCTTCTTTCTCTTCTCTTTTTTTCTCTATCTCTTTTTCTCTCTTCTTTCTCTTCTCTTTCTTTTCTCTATCTCTTCTCTTTCTTTTCTCTATCTCTTCTCTTTCTCTCTTCTTTCTCTTCTCTTTCTTTTCTCTATCTCTTCTCTTTCTTTTCTCTATCTCTCTTTCTCTCTTCTTTCTCTTCTCTTTTTTTCTCTATCTCTCCTCTTTCTCTCTTCTTTCTCTTCTCTTTCTTTTCTCTATCTCTCCTCTTTCTCTCTTCTTTATCTTCTCTTTCTTTTCTCTATCTCTTCTCTTTCTCTCTTCTTTCTCTTCTCTTTCTTTTCTCTATCTCTTCTCTTTCTTTTCTCTATCTCTCTTTCTCTCTTCTTTCTCTTCTCTTTCTTTTCTCTATCTCTTCTCTTTCTTTTCTCTATCTCTTCTCTTTCTCTCTTCTTTCTCTTCTCTTTTTTTCTCTATCTCTTCTCTTTCTTTTCTCTATCTCTTCTCTTTCTCTCTTCTTTCTCTTCTGTTTTTTTCTCTATCTCTTCTCTTTCTTTTCTCTATCTCTTCTCTTTCTTTTCTCTATCTCTTCTCTTTCTCTCTTCTTTCTCTTCTCTTTTTTTCTCTATCTCTTCTCTTTCTTTTCTCTATCTCTCTTTCTCTCTTCTTTCTCTTCTCTTTCTTTTCTCTATCTCTTCTCTTTCTTTTCTCTATCTCTCTTTCTCTCTTCTTTCTCTTCTCTTTCTTTTCTCTATCTCTTCTCTTTCTTTTCTCTATCTCTCTTTCTCTCTTCTTTCTCTTCTCTTTTTTTCTCTATCTCTTCTCTTTCTTTTCTCTATCTCTCTTTCTCTCTTCTTTCTCTTCTCTTTCTTTTCTCTATCTCTTCTCTTTCTTTTCTCTATCTCTCTTTCTCTCTTCTTTCTCTTCTCTTTTTTTCTCTATCTCTTCTCTTTCTTTTCTCTATCTCTCTTTCTCTCTTCTTTCTCTTTTTCTTTTCTCTATCTCTTCTCTTTCTTTTCTCTATCTCTTCTCTTTCTTTTCTCTATCTCTTCTCTTTCTCTCTTCTTTCTCTTCTCTTTCTTTTCTCTATCTCTTCTCTTTCTTTTCTCTATCTCTCTTTCTCTCTTCTTTCTCTTCTCTTTCTTTTCTCTATCTCTCTTTCTCTCTTCTTTCTCTTCTCTTTTTTTCTCTATCTCTTTCTTTTCTCTATCTCTCTTTCTCTCTTCTTTCTCTTCTCTTTCTTTTCTCTAGCTCTCTTTCTCTCTTCTTTCTCTTCTCTTTTTTTCTCTATCTCTTTTTCTCTCTTCTTTCTCTTCTCTTTCTTTTCTCTATCTCTTCTCTTTCTTTTCTCTATCTCTTCTCTTTCTCTCTTCTTTCTCTTCTCTTTCTTTTCTCTATCTCTTCTCTTTCTTTTCTCTATCTCTCTTTCTCTCTTCTTTCTCTTCTCTTTTTTTCTCTATCTCTCCTCTTTCTCTCTTCTTTCTCTTCTCTTTCTTTTCTCTATCTCTCCTCTTTCTCTCTTCTTTATCTTCTCTTTCTTTTCTCTATCTCTTCTCTTTCTCTCTTCTTTCTCTTCTCTTTCTTTTCTCTATCTCTTCTCTTTCTTTTCTCTATCTCTCTTTCTCTCTTCTTTCTCTTCTCTTTCTTTTCTCTATCTCTTCTCTTTCTTTTCTCTATCTCTTCTCTTTCTCTCTTCTTTCTCTTCTCTTTTTTTCTCTATCTCTTCTCTTTCTTTTCTCTATCTCTCCTCTTTCTCTCTTCTTTCTCTTCTCTTTCTTTTCTCTATCTCTCTTTCTCTCTTCTTTCTCTTCTCTTTTTTTCTCTATCTCTTTCTTTTCTCTATCTCTCTTTCTCTCTTCTTTCTCTTCTCTTTCTTTTCTCTAGCTCTCTTTCTCTCTTCTTTCTCTTCTCTTTTTTTCTCTATCTCTTTTTCTCTCTTCTTTCTCTTCTCTTTCTTTTCTCTATCTCTTCTCTTTCTTTTCTCTATCTCTTCTCTTTCTCTCTTCTTTCTCTTCTCTTTCTTTTCTCTATCTCTTCTCTTTCTTTTCTCTATCTCTCTTTCTCTCTTCTTTCTCTTCTCTTTTTTTCTCTATCTCTCCTCTTTCTCTCTTCTTTCTCTTCTCTTTCTTTTCTCTATCTCTCCTCTTTCTCTCTTCTTTATCTTCTCTTTCTTTTCTCTATCTCTTCTCTTTCTCTCTTCTTTCTCTTCTCTTTCTTTTCTCTATCTCTTCTCTTTCTTTTCTCTATCTCTCTTTCTCTCTTCTTTCTCTTCTCTTTCTTTTCTCTATCTCTTCTCTTTCTTTTCTCTATCTCTTCTCTTTCTCTCTTCTTTCTCTTCTCTTTTTTTCTCTATCTCTTCTCTTTCTTTTCTCTATCTCTTCTCTTTCTCTCTTCTTTCTCTTCTGTTTTTTTCTCTATCTCTTCTCTTTCTTTTCTCTATCTCTTCTCTTTCTTTTCTCTATCTCTTCTCTTTCTCTCTTCTTTCTCTTCTCTTTTTTTCTCTATCTCTTCTCTTTCTTTTCTCTATCTCTCTTTCTCTCTTCTTTCTCTTCTCTTTCTTTTCTCTATCTCTTCTCTTTCTTTTCTCTATCTCTCTTTCTCTCTTCTTTCTCTTCTCTTTCTTTTCTCTATCTCTTCTCTTTCTTTTCTCTATCTCTCTTTCTCTCTTCTTTCTCTTCTCTTTTTTTCTCTATCTCTTCTCTTTCTTTTCTCTATCTCTCTTTCTCTCTTCTTTCTCTTCTCTTTCTTTTCTCTATCTCTTCTCTTTCTTTTCTCTATCTCTCTTTCTCTCTTCTTTCTCTTCTCTTTTTTTCTCTATCTCTTCTCTTTCTTTTCTCTATCTCTCTTTCTCTCTTCTTTCTCTTTTTCTTTTCTCTATCTCTTCTCTTTCTTTTCTCTATCTCTTCTCTTTCTTTTCTCTATCTCTTCTCTTTCTCTCTTCTTTCTCTTCTCTTTCTTTTCTCTATCTCTTCTCTTTCTTTTCTCTATCTCTCTTTCTCTCTTCTTTCTCTTCTCTTTCTTTTTTCTATCTCTTCTCTTTCTTTTCTCTATCTCTTCTCTTTCTCTCTTCTTTCTCTTCTCTTTCTTTTCTCTATCTCTTCTCTTTCTTTTCTCTATCTCGTCTCTTTCTCTCTTCTTTCTCTTCTCTTTTTTTCTCTATCTCTTCTCTTTCTTTTCTCTATCTCTTCTCTTTCTTTTCTCTATCTCTCTTTCTCTCTTCTTTCTCTTCTCTTTCTTTTCTCCATCTCTTCTCTTTCTTTTCTCTATCTCTCCTCTTTCTCTCTTCTTTCTCTTCTCTTTCTTTTCTCTATCTCTCCTCTTTCACTTTTCTTTCTCTTCTCTTTCTTTTCTCTCTTTCTTTTCTCTATCTCTCCTCTTTCTCTCTTCTTTCTCTTCTTTTTTTCTCTATCTCTTCTCTTTCTTTTCTCTATCTCTCTTTCTCTCTTCTTTCTCTTCTCTTTCTTTTCACTATCTCTTCTTTCTTTTCTCTATCCCTTCTCTTTCTCTCTTCTTTCTCTTCTTTCTTTTCTCTATCTCTTCTCTTTCTTTTCTCTATCTTTCTTTCTCTCTTCTTTCTCTTCTCTTTCTTTTCTCTATCTCTTCTCTTTCTTTTCTCTATCTCTCTTTCTCTCTTCTTTCTCTTCTCTTTTTTTCTCTATCTCTTCTCTTTCTTTTCTCTATCTCTCTTTCTCTCTTCTTTCTCTTTTTCTTTTCTCTATCTCTTCTCTTTCTTTTCTCTATCTCTTCTCTTTCTTTTCTCTATCTCTTCTCTTTCTCTCTTCTTTCTCTTCTCTTTCTTTTCTCTATCTCTTCTCTTTCTTTTCTCTATCTCTCCTCTTTCTCTCTTCTTTCTCTTCTCTTTCTTTTCTCTATCTCTCTTTCTCTCTTCTTTCTCTTCTCTTTCTTTTCTCTATCTCTTCTCTTTCTTTTCTCTATCTCTCTTTCTCTCTTCTTTCTCTTCTCTTTCTTTTCTCTATCTCTTCTCTTTCTTTTCTCTATCTCTCTTTCTCTCTTCTTTCTCTTCTCTTTCTTTTCTCTATCTCTTCTCTTTCTTTTCTCTATCTCTCTTTCTCTCTTCTTTCTCTTCTCTTTTTTTCTCTATCTCTTTCTCTCTTCTTTCTCTTCTCTTTTTTTCTCTATCTCTTCTCTTTCTTTTCTCTATCTCTCCTCTTTCTCTCTTCTTTCTCTTCTCTTTCTTTTCTCTCTTTCTTTTCTCTATCTCTCCTCTTTCTCTCTTCTTTCTCTTCTCTTTCTTTTCTCTATCTCTCCTCTTTCACTTTTCTTTCTCTTCTATTTCTTTTCTCTCTTTCTTTTCTCTATCTCTCCTCTTTCTCTCTTCTTTCTCTTCTTTTTTTCTCTATCTCTTCTCTTTCTTTTCTCTATCTCTCTTTCTCTCTTCTTTCTCTTCTCTTTCTTTTCACTATCTCTTCTCTTTCTTTTCTCTATCCCTTCTCTTTCTCTCTTCTTTCTCTTCTTTCTTTTCTCTATCTCTTCTCTTTCTTTTCTCTATCTCTCTTTCTCTCTTCTTTCTCTTCTCTTTCTTTTCTCTATCTCTTCTCTTTCTTTTCTCTATCTCTCTTTCTCTCTTCTTTCTCTTCTCTTTTTTTCTCTATCTCTTCTCTTTCTTTTCTCTATCTCTCTTTCTCTCTTCTTTCTCTTTTTCTTTTCTCTATCTCTTCTCTTTCTTTTATCTATCTCTTCTCTTTCTTTTCTCTATCTCTTCTCTTTCTCTCTTCTTTCTCTTCTCTTTCTTTTCTCTATCTCTTCTCTTTCTTTTCTCTATCTCTCCTCTTTCTCTCTTCTTTCTCTTCTCTTTCTTTTCTCTATCTCTCTTTCTCTCTTCTTTCTCTTCTCTTTTTTTCTCTATCTCTTTCTTTTCTCTATCTCTCTTTCTCTCTTCTTTCTCTTCTCTTTCTTTTCTCTATCTCTCTTTCTCTCTTCTTTCTCTTCTCTTTTTTTCTCTATCTCTTTTTCTCTCTTCTTTCTCTTCTCTTTCTTTTCTCTATCTCTTCTCTTTCTTTTCTCTATCTCTTCTCTTTCTCTCTTCTTTCTCTTCTCTTTCTTTTCTCTATCTCTTCTCTTTCTTTTCTCTATCTCTCTTTCTCTCTTCTTTCTCTTCTCTTTTTTTCTCTATCTCTCCTCTTTCTCTCTTCTTTCTCTTCTCTTTCTTTTCTCTATCTCTCCTCTTTCTCTCTTCTTTATCTTCTCTTTCTTTTCTCTATCTCTTCTCTTTCTCTCTTCTTTCTCTTCTCTTTCTTTTCTCTATCTCTTCTCTTTCTTTTCTCTATCTCTCTTTCTCTCTTCTTTCTCTTTTTCTTTTCTCTATCTCTTCTCTTTCTTTTCTCTATCTCTTCTCTTTCTCTCTTCTTTCTCTTCTCTTTTTTTCTCTATCTCTTCTCTTTCTTTTCTCTATCTCTTCTCTTTCTCTCTTCTTTCTCTTCTGTTTTTTTCTCTATCTCTTCTCTTTCTTTTCTCTATCTCTTCTCTTTCTTTTCTCTATCTCTTCTCTTTCTCTCTTCTTTCTCTTCTCTTTTTTTCTCTATCTCTTCTCTTTCTTTTCTCTATCTCTCTTTCTCTCTTCTTTCTCTTCTCTTTCTTTTCTCTATCTCTACTCTTTCTTTTCTCTATCTCTCTTTCTCTCTTCTTTCTCTTCTCTTTCTTTTCTCTATCTCTTCTCTTTCTTTTCTCTATCTCTCTTTCTCTCTTCTTTCTCTTCTCTTTTTTTCTCTATTTCTTCTCTTTCTTTTCTCTATCTCTCTTTCTCTCTTCTTTCTCTTCTCTTTCTTTTCTCTATCTCTTCTCTTTCTTTTCTCTATCTCTCTTTCTCTCTTCTTTCTCTTCTCTTTTTTTCTCTATCTCTTCTCTTTCTTTTCTCTATCTCTCTTTCTCTCTTCTTTCTCTTTTTCTTTTCTCTATCTCTTCTCTTTCTTTTCTCTATCTCTTCTCTTTCTTTTCTCTATCTCTTCTCTTTCTCTCTTCTTTCTCTTCTCTTTCTTTTCTCTATCTCTTCTCTTTCTTTTCTCTATCTCTCTTTCTCTCTTCTTTCTCTTCTCTTTCTTTTTTCTATCTCTTCTCTTTCTTTTCTCTATCTCTTCTCTTTCTCTCTTCTTTCTCTTCTCTTTCTTTTCTCTATCTCTTCTCTTTCTTTTCTCTATCTCTTCTCTTTCTCTCTTCTTTCTCTTCTCTTTTTTTCTCTATCTCTTCTCTTTCTTTTCTCTATCTCTTCTCTTTCTTTTCTCTATCTCTCTTTCTCTCTTCTTTCTCTTCTCTTTCTTTTCTCCATCTCTTCTCTTTCTTTTCTCTATCTCTCCTCTTTCTCTCTTCTTTCTCTTCTCTTTCTTTTCTCTATCTCTCCTCTTTCACTTTTCTTTCTCTTCTCTTTCTTTTCTCTCTTTCTTTTCTCTATCTCTCCTCTTTCTCTCTTCTTTCTCTTCTTTTTTTCT
This sequence comes from Ranitomeya variabilis, assembly GCF_051348905.1. Lineage (NCBI taxonomy): Eukaryota > Metazoa > Chordata > Amphibia > Anura > Dendrobatidae > Ranitomeya > Ranitomeya variabilis. Next base: position 8,371 of record NW_027508115.1, read on the forward strand.
CTATCTCTTCTCTTTCTTTTCTCTATCTCTCTTTCTCTCTTCTTTCTCCTCTCTTTCTTTTCACTATCTCTTCTTTCTTTTCTCTATCCCTTCTCTTTCTCTCTTCTTTCTCTTCTTTCTTTTCTCTATCTCTTCTCTTTCTTTTCTCTATCTTTCTTTCTCTCTTCTTTCTCTTCTCTTTCTTTTCTCTATCTCTTCTCTTTCTTTTCTCTATCTCTCTTTCTCTCTTCTTTCTCTTCTCTTTTTTTCTCTATCTCTTCTCTTTCTTTTCTCTATCTCTCTTTCTCTCTTCTTTCTCTTTTTCTTTTCTCTATCTCTTCTCTTTCTTTTCTCTATCTCTTCTCTTTCTTTTCTCTATCTCTTCTCTTTCTCTCTTCTTTCTCTTCTCTTTCTTTTCTCTATCTCTTCTCTTTCTTTTCTCTATCTCTCCTCTTTCTCTCTTCTTTCTCTTCTCTTTCTTTTCTCTATCTCTCTTTCTCTCTTCTTTCTCTTCTCTTTCTTTTCTCTATCTCTTCTCTTTCTTTTCTCTATCTCTCTTTCTCTCTTCTTTCTCTTCTCTTTCTTTTCTCTATCTCTTCTCTTTCTTTTCTCTATCTCTCTTTCTCTCTTCTTTCTCTTCTCTTTCTTTTCTCTATCTCTTCTCTTTCTTTTCTCTATCTCTCTTTCTCTCTTCTTTCTCTTCTCTTTTTTTCTCTATCTCTTTCTCTCTTCTTTCTCTTCTCTTTTTTTCTCTATCTCTTCTCTTTCTTTTCTCTATCTCTCCTCTTTCTCTCTTCTTTCTCTTCTCTTTCTTTTCTCTCTTTCTTTTCTCTATCTCTCCTCTTTCTCTCTTCTTTCTCTTCTCTTTCTTTTCTCTATCTCTCCTCTTTCTCTCTTCTTTCTCTTCTCTTTCTTTTCTCTCTCTTCTCTTTCTTTTCTCTATCTCTTCTCTTTCTCTCTTCTTTCTCTTCTCTTTCTTTTCTCTATCTCTCCTCTTTCACTTTTCTTTCTCTTCTATTTCTTTTCTCTCTTTCTTTTCTCTATCTCTCCTCTTTCTCTCTTCTTTCTCTTCTTTTTTTCTCTATCTCTTCTCTTTCTTTTCTCTATCTCTCTTTCTCTCTTCTTTCTCTTCTCTTTCTTTTCACTATCTCTTCTCTTTCTTTTCTCTATCCCTTCTCTTTCTCTCTTCTTTCTCTTCTTTCTTTTCTCTATCTCTTCTCTTTCTTTTCTCTATCTCTCTTTCTCTCTTCTTTCTCTTCTCTTTCTTTTCTCTATCTCTTCTCTTTCTTTTCTCTATCTCTCTTTCTCTCTTCTTTCTCTTCTCTTTTTTTCTCTATCTCTTCTCTTTCTTTTCTCTATCTCTCTTTCTCTCTTCTTTCTCTTTTTCTTTTCTCTATCTCTTCTCTTTCTTTTCTCTATCTCTTCTCTTTCTTTTCTCTATCTCTTCTCTTTCTCTCTTCTTTCTCTTCTCTTTCTTTTCTCTATCTCTTCTCTTTCTTTTCTCTATCTCTCCTCTTTCTCTCTTCTTTCTCTTCTCTTTCTTTTCTCTATCTCTCTTTCTCTCTTCTTTCTCTTCTCTTTTTTTCTCTATCTCTTTCTTTTCTCTATCTCTCTTTCTCTCTTCTTTCTCTTCTCTTTCTTTTCTCTATCTCTCTTTCTCTCTTCTTTCTCTTCTCTGTTTTTTCTCTATCTCTTTTTCTCTCTTCTTTCTCTTCTCTTTCTTTTCTCTATCTCTTCTCTTTCTTTTCTCTATCTCTTCTCTTTCTCTCTTCTTTCTCTTCTCTTTCTTTTCTCTATCTCTTCTCTTTCTTTTCTCTATCTCTCTTTCTCTCTTCTTTCTCTTCTCTTTTTTTCTCTATCTCTCCTCTTTCTCTCTTCTTTCTCTTCTCTTTCTTTTCTCTATCTCTCCTCTTTCTCTCTTCTTTATCTTCTCTTTCTTTTCTCTATCTCTTCTCTTTCTCTCTTCTTTCTCTTCTCTTTCTTTTCTCTATCTCTTCTCTTTCTTTTCTCTATCTCTCTTTCTCTCTTCTTTCTCTTCTCTTTCTTTTCTCTATCTCTTCTCTTTCTTTTCTCTATCTCTTCTCTTTCTCTCTTCTTTCTCTTCTCTTTTTTTCTCTATCTCTTCTCTTTCTTTTCTCTATCTCTCTTTCTCTCTTTCTCTTCTCTTTCTTTTCTCTATCTCTTCTCTTTCTTTTCTCTATCTCTCTTTCTCTCTTCTTTCTCTTCTCTTTCTTTTCTCTATCTCTTCTCTTTCTTTTCTCTATCTCTCTTTCTCTCTTCTTTCTCTTCTCTTTCTTTTCTCTATCTCTTCTCTTTCTTTTCTCTATCTCTCTTTCTCTCTTCTTTCTCTTCTCTTTTTTTCTCTATCTCTTCTCTTTCTTTTCTCTATCTCTCTTTCTCTCTTCTTTCTCTTTTTCTTTTCTCTATCTCTTCTCTTTCTTTTCTCTATCTCTTCTCTTTCTTTTCTCTATCTCTTCTCTTTCTCTCTTCTTTCTCTTCTCTTTCTTTTCTCTATCTCTTCTCTTTCTTTTCTCTATCTCTCTTTCTCTCTTCTTTCTCTTCTCTTTCTTTTTTCTATCTCTTCTCTTTCTTTTCTCTATCTCTTCTCTTTCTCTCTTCTTTCTCTTCTCTTTCTTTTCTCTATCTCTTCTCTTTCTTTTCTCTATCTCTTCTCTTTCTCTCTTCTTTCTCTTCTCTTTTTTTCTCTATCTCTTCTCTTTCTTTTCTCTATCTCTTCTCTTTCTTTTCTCTATCTCTCTTTCTCTCTTCTTTCTCTTCTCTTTCTTTTCTCCATCTCTTCTCTTTCTTTTCTCTATCTCTCCTCTTTCTCTCTTCTTTCTCTTCTCTTTCTTTTCTCTATCTCTCCTCTTTCACTTTTCTTTCTCTTCTCTTTCTTTTCTCTCTTTCTTTTCTCTATCTCTCCTCTTTCTCTCTTCTTTCTCTTCTTTTTTTCTCTATCTCTTCTCTTTCTTTTCTCTATCTCTCTTTCTCTCTTCTTTCTCTTCTCTTTCTTTTCACTATCTCTTCTTTCTTTTCTCTATCCCTTCTCTTTCTCTCTTCTTTCTCTTCTTTCTTTTCTCTCTATCTCTTCTCTTTCTTTTCTCTATCTTTCTTTCTCTCTTCTTTCTCTTCTCTTTCTTTTCTCTATCTCTTCTCTTTCTTTTCTCTATCTCTCTTTCTCTCTTCTTTCTCTTCTCTTTTTTTCTCTATCTCTTCTCTTTCTTTCTCTATCTCTCTTTCTCTCTTTCTCTTTTTCTTTTCTCTATCTCTTCTCTTTCTTTCTCTATCTCTTCTCTTTCTTTTCTCTATCTCTTCTCTTTCTCTCTTCTTTCTCTTCTCTTTCTTTTCTCTATCTCTTCTCTTTCTTTTCTCTATCTCTCCTCTTTCTCTCTTCTTTCTCTTCTCTTTCTTTTCTCTATCTCTCTTTCTCTCTTCTTTCTCTTCTCTTTCTTTTCTCTATCTCTTCTCTTTCTTTTCTCTATCTCTCTTTCTCTCTTCTTTCTCTTCTCTTTCTTTTCTCTATCTCTTCTCTTTCTTTTCTCTATCTCTCTTTCTCTCTTCTTTCTCTTCTCTTTCTTTTCTCTATCTCTTCTCTTTCTTTTCTCTATCTCTCTTTCTCTCTTCTTTCTCTTCTCTTTTTTTCTCTATCTCTTTCTCTCTTCTTTCTCTTCTCTTTTTTCTCTATCTCTTCTCTTTCTTTTCTCTATCTCTCCTCTTTCTCTCTTCTTTCTCTTCTCTTTCTTTTCTCTCTTTCTTTTCTCTATCTCTCCTCTTTCTCTCTTCTTTCTCTTCTCTTTCTTTTCTCTATCTCTCCTCTTTCTCTCTTCTTTCTCTTCTCTTTCTTTTCTCTCTCTTCTCTTTCTTTTCTCTATCTCTTCTCTTTCTCTCTTCTTTCTCTTCTCTTTCTTTTTCTCTATCTCTCCTCTTTCACTTTTCTTTCTCTTCTATTTCTTTTCTCTCTTTCTTTTCTCTATCTCTCCTCTTTCTCTCTTCTTTCTCTTCTTTTTTTCTCTATCTCTTCTCTTTCTTTTCTCTATCTCTCTTTCTCTCTTCTTTCTCTTCTCTTTCTTTTCACTATCTCTTCTCTTTCTTTTCTCTATCCCTTCTCTTTCTCTCTTCTTTCTCTTCTTTCTTTTCTCTATCTCTTCTCTTTCTTTTCTCTATCTCTCTTTCTCTCTTCTTTCTCTTCTCTTTCTTTTCTCTATCTCTTCTCTTTCTTTTCTCTATCTCTCTTTCTCTCTTCTTTCTCTTCTCTTTTTTCTCTATCTCTTCTCTTTCTTTTCTCTATCTCTCTTTCTCTCTTCTTTCTCTTTTTCTTTTCTCTATCTCTTCTCTTTCTTTTCTCTATCTCTTCTCTTTCTTTTCTCTATCTCTTCTCTTTCTCTCTTCTTTCTCTTCTCTTTCTTTTCTCTATCTCTTCTCTTTCTTTTCTCTATCTCTCCTCTTTCTCTCTTCTTTCTCTTCTCTTTCTTTTCTCTATCTCTCTTTCTCTCTTCTTTCTCTTCTCTTTTTTTCTCTATCTCTTTCTTTTCTCTATCTCTCTTTCTCTCTTCTTTCTCTTCTCTTTCTTTTCTCTATCTCTCTTTCTCTCTTCTTTCTCTTCTCTTTTTTTCTCTATCTCTTTTTCTCTCTACTTTCTCTTCTATTTCTTTTCTCTATCTCTTCTCTTTCTTTTCTCTATCTCTTCTCTTTCTCTCTTCTTTCTCTTCTCTTTCTTTTCTCTATCTCTTCTCTTTCTTTTCTCTATCTCTCTTTCTCTCTTCTTTCTCTTCTCTTTTTTTCTCTATCTCTCCTCTTTCTCTCTTCTTTCTCTTCTCTTTCTTTTCTCTATCTCTCCTCTTTCTCTCTTCTTTATCTTCTCTTTTCTCTATCTCTTCTCTTTCTCTCTTCTTTCTCTTCTCTTTCTTTTCTCTATCTCTTCTCTTTCTTTTCTCTATCTCTCTTTCTCTCTTCTTTCTCTTCTCTTTCTTTTCTCTATCTCTTCTCTTTCTTTTCTCTATCTCTTCTCTTTCTCTCTTCTTTCTCTTCTCTTTTTTTCTCTATCTCTTCTCTTTCTTTTCTCTATCTCTTCTCTTTCTCTCTTCTTTCTCTTCTCTTTTTTTCTTTATCTCTTCTCTTTCTTTTCTCTATCTCTTCTCTTTCTTTTCTCTATCTCTTCTCTTTCTCTCTTCTTTCTCTTCTCTTTTTTTCTCTATCTCTTCTCTTTCTTTTCTCTATCTCTCTTTCTCTCTTCTTTCTCTTCTCTTTCTTTTCTCTATCTCTCTTTCTCTCTTCTTTCTCTTCTCTTTTTTTCTCTATCTCTTTTTCTCTCTACTTTCTCTTCTCTTTCTTTTCTCTATCTCTTCTCTTTCTTTTCTCTATCTCTTCTCTTTCTCTCTTCTTTCTCTTCTCTTTCTTTTCTCTATCTCTTCTCTTTCTTTTCTCTATCTCTCTTTCTCTCTTCTTTCTCTTCTCTTTTTTTCTCTATCTCTCCTCTTTCTCTCTTCTTTCTCTTCTCTTTCTTTTCTCTATCTCTCCTCTTTCTCTCTTCTTTATCTTCTCTTTATTTTCTCTATCTCTTCTCTTTCTCTCTTCTTTCTCTTCTCTTTCTTTTCTCTATCTCTTCTCTATCTCTCTTTCTTCTTTCTCTTCTCTTTCTTTTCTCTATCTCTTCTCTTTCTTTTCTCTATCTCTTCTCTTTCTCTCTTCTTTCTCTTCTCTTTTTTTCTCTATCTCTTCTCTTTCTTTTCTCTATCTCTTCTCTTTCTCTCTTCTTTCTCTTCTCTTTTTTTCTTTATCTCTTCTCTTTCTTTTCTCTATCTCTTCTCTTTCTTTTCTCTATCTCTTCTCTTTCTCTCTTCTTTCTCTTCTCTTTTTTTCTCTATCTCTTCTCTTTCTTTTCTCTATCTCTCTTTCTCTCTTCTTTCTCTTCTCTTTCTTTTCTCTATCTCTTCTCTTTCTTTTCTCTATCTCTCTTTCTCTCTTCTTTCTCTTCTCTTTTTTTCTCTATCTCTTCTCTTTCTTTTCTCTATCTCTCTTTCTCTCTTCTTTCTCTTCTCTTTCTTTTCTCTATCTCTTCTCTTTCTTTTCTCTATCTCTCTTTCTCTCTTCTTTCTCTTCTCTTTTTTTCTCTATCTCTTCTCTTTCTTTTCTCTATCTCTCTTTCTCTCTTCTTTTCTCTATCTCTTCTCTTTCTTTTCTCTATCTCTTCTCTTTCTTTTCTCTATCTCTTCTCTTTCTCTCTTCTTTCTCTTCTCTTTCTTTTTTCTATCTCTTCTCTTTCTTTTCTCTATCTCTCTTTCTCTCTTCTTTCTCTTCTCTTTCTTTTTTCTATCTCTTCTCTTTCTTTTCTCTATCTCTTCTCTTTCTCTCTTCTTTCTCTTCTCTTTCTTTTCTCTATCTCTTCTCTTTCTTTTCTCTATCTCTTCTCTTTCTCTCTTCTTTCTCTTCTCTTTCTTTTCTCTATCTCTTCTCTTTCTTTTCTCTATCTCTCTTTCTCTCTTCTTTCTCTTCTCTTTTTTTCTCTATCTCTCCTCTTTCTCTCTTCTTTCTCTTCTCTTTCTTTTCTCTATCTCTCCTCTTTCTCTCTTCTTTATCTTCTCTTTCTTTTCTCTATCTCTTCTCTTTCTCTCTTCTTTCTCTTCTCTTTCTTTTCTCTATCTCTTCTCTTTCTTTTCTCTATCTCTCTTTCTCTCTTCTTTCTCTTCTCTTTCTTTTCTCCATCTCTTCTCTTTCTTTTCTCTATCTCTCCTCTTTCTCTCTTCTTTCTCTTCTCTTTCTTTTCTCTATCTCTCCTCTTTCACTTTTCTTTCTCTTCTCTTTCTTTTCTCTCTTTCTTTTCTCTATCTCTCCTCTTTCTCTCTTCTTTCTCTTCTTTTTTTCTCTATCTCTTCTCTTTCTTTTCTCTATCTCTCTTTCTCTCTTCTTTCTCTTCTCTTTCTTTTCACTATCTCTTCTTTCTTTTCTCTATCCCTTCTCTTTCTCTCTTCTTTCTCTTCTTTCTTTTCTCTATCTCTTCTCTTTCTTTTCTCTATCTTTCTTTCTCTCTTCTTTCTCTTCTCTTTCTTTTCTCTATCTCTTCTCTTTCTTTTCTCTATCTCTCTTTCTCTCTTCTTTCTCTTCTCTTTTTTTCTCTATCTCTTCTCTTTCTTTTCTCTATCTCTCTTTCTCTCTTCTTTCTCTTTTTCTTTTCTCTATCTCTTCTCTTTCTTTTCTCTATCTCTTCTCTTTCTTTTCTCTATCTCTTCTCTTTCTCTCTTCTTTCTCTTCTCTTTCTTTTCTCTATCTCTTCTCTTTCTTTTCTCTATCTCTCCTCTTTCTCTCTTCTTTCTCTTCTCTTTCTTTTCTCTATCTCTCTTTCTCTCTTCTTTCTCTTCTCTTTCTTTTCTCTATCTCTTCTCTTTCTTTTCTCTATCTCTCTTTCTCTCTTCTTTCTCTTCTCTTTCTTTTCTCTATCTCTTCTCTTTCTTTTCTCTATCTCTCTTTCTCTCTTCTTTCTCTTCTCTTTCTTTTCTCTATCTCTTCTCTTTCTTTTCTCTATCTCTCTTTCTCTCTTCTTTCTCTTCTCTTTTTTTCTCTATCTCTTTCTCTCTTCTTTCTCTTCTCTTTTTTTCTCTATCTCTTCTCTTTCTTTTCTCTATCTCTCCTCTTTCTCTCTTCTTTCTCTTCTCTTTCTTTTCTCTCTTTCTTTTCTCTATCTCTCCTCTTTCTCTCTTCTTTCTCTTCTCTTTCTTTTCTCTATCTCTCCTCTTTCTCTCTTCTTTCTCTTCTCTTTCTTTTCTCTCTCTTCTCTTTCTTTTCTCTATCTCTTCTCTTTCTTCTTTCTCTTCTCTTTCTTTTCTCTATCTCTCCTCTTTCACTTTTCTTTCTCTTCTATTTCTTTTCTCTCTTTCTTTTCTCTATCTCTCCTCTTTCTCTCTTCTTTCTCTTCTTTTTTTCTCTATCTCTTCTCTTTCTTTTCTCTATCTCTCTTTCTCTCTTCTTTCTCTTCTCTTTCTTTTCACTATCTCTTCTCTTTCTTTTCTCTATCCCTTCTCTTTCTCTCTTCTTTCTCTTCTTTCTTTTCTCTATCTCTTCTCTTTCTTTTCTCTATCTCTCTTTCTCTCTTCTTTCTCTTCTCTTTCTTTTCTCTATCTCTTCTCTTTCTTTTCTCTATCTCTCTTTCTCTCTTCTTTCTCTTCTCTTTTTTCTCTATCTCTTCTCTTTCTTTTCTCTATCTCTCTTTCTCTCTTCTTTCTCTTTTTCTTTTCTCTATCTCTTCTCTTTCTTTTCTCTATCTCTTCTCTTTCTTTTCTCTATCTCTTCTCTTTCTCTCTTCTTTCTCTTCTCTTTCTTTTCTCTATCTCTTCTCTTTCTTTTCTCTATCTCTCCTCTTTCTCTCTTCTTTCTCTTCTCTTTCTTTTCTCTATCTCTCTTTCTCTCTTCTTTCTCTTCTCTTTTTTTCTCTATCTCTTTCTTTTCTCTATCTCTCTTTCTCTCTTCTTTCTCTTCTCTTTCTTTTCTCTATCTCTCTTTCTCTCTTCTTTCTCTTCTCTTTTTTTCTCTATCTCTTTTTCTCTCTACTTTCTCTTCTCTTTCTTTTCTCTATCTCTTCTCTTTCTTTTCTCTATCTCTTCTCTTTCTCTCTTCTTTCTCTTCTCTTTCTTTTCTCTATCTCTTCTCTTTCTTTTCTCTATCTCTCTTTCTCTCTTCTTTCTCTTCTCTTTTTTTCTCTATCTCTCCTCTTTCTCTCTTCTTTCTCTTCTCTTTCTTTTCTCTATCTCTCCTCTTTCTCTCTTCTTTATCTTCTCTTTCTCTATCTCTTCTCTTTCTCTCTTCTTTCTCTTCTCTTTCTTTTCTCTATCTCTTCTCTTTCTTTTCTCTATCTCTCTTTCTCTCTTCTTTCTCTTCTCTTTCTTTTCTCTATCTCTTCTCTTTCTTTTCTCTATCTCTTCTCTTTCTCTCTTCTTTCTCTTCTCTTTTTTTCTCTATCTCTTCTCTTTCTTTTCTCTATCTCTTCTCTTTCTCTCTTCTTTCTCTTCTCTTTTTTTCTTTATCTCTTCTCTTTCTTTTCTCTATCTCTTCTCTTTCTTTTCTCTATCTCTTCTCTTTCTCTCTTCTTTCTCTTCTCTTTTTTTCTCTATCTCTTCTCTTTCTCTCTTCTTTCTCTTCTCTTTCTTTTCTCTATCTCTCCTCTTTCACTTTTCTTTCTCTTCTATTTCTTTTCTCTCTTTCTTTTCTCTATCTCTCCTCTTTCTCTCTTCTTTCTCTTCTTTTTTTCTCTATCTCTTCTCTTTCTTTTCTCTATCTCTCTTTCTCTCTTCTTTCTCTTCTCTTTCTTTTCACTATCTCTTCTCTTTCTTTTCTCTATCCCTTCTCTTTCTCTCTTCTTTCTCTTCTTTCTTTTCTCTATCTCTTCTCTTTCTTTTCTCTATCTCTCTTTCTCTCTTCTTTCTCTTCTCTTTCTTTTCTCTATCTCTTCTCTTTCTTTTCTCTATCTCTCTTTCTCTCTTCTTTCTCTTCTCTTTTTTTCTCTATCTCTTCTCTTTCTTTTCTCTATCTCTCTTTCTCTCTTCTTTCTCTTTTTCTTTTCTCTATCTCTTCTCTTTCTTTTCTCTCTCTCTTCTCTTTCTTTTCTCTATCTCTTCTCTTTCTCTCTTCTTTCTCTTCTCTTTCTTTTCTCTATCTCTTCTCTTTCTTTTCTCTATCTCTCCTCTTTCTCTCTTCTTTCTCTTCTCTTTCTTTTCTCTATCTCTCTTTCTCTCTTCTTTCTCTTCTCTTTTTTTCTCTATCTCTTTCTTTTCTCTATCTCTCTTTCTCTCTTCTTTCTCTTCTCTTTCTTTTCTCTATCTCTCTTTCTCTCTTCTTTCTCTTCTCTTTTTTTCTCTATCTCTTTTTCTCTCTTCTTTCTCTTCTCTTTCTTTTCTCTATCTCTTCTCTTTCTTTTCTCTATCTCTTCTCTTTCTCTCTTCTTTCTCTTCTCTTTCTTTCTCTATCTCTTCTCTTTCTTTTCTCTATCTCTCTTTCTCTCTTCTTTCTCTTCTCTTTTTTTCTCTATCTCTCCTCTTTCTCTCTTCTTTCTCTTCTCTTTCTTTTCTCTATCTCTCCTCTTTCTCTCTTCTTTATCTTCTCTTTCTTTTCTCTATCTCTTCTCTTTCTCTCTTCTTTCTCTTCTCTTTCTTTTCTCTATCTCTTCTCTTTCTTTTCTCTATCTCTCTTTCTCTCTTCTTTCTCTTCTCTTTCTTTTCTCTATCTCTTCTCTTTCTTTTCTCTATCTCTTCTCTTTCTCTCTTCTTTCTCTTCTCTTTTTTTCTCTATCTCTTCTCTTTCTTTTCTCTATCTCTTCTCTTTCTCTCTTCTTTCTCTTCTCTTTTTTTCTCTATCTCTTCTCTTTCTTTTCTCTATCTCTTCTCTTTCTTTTCTCTATCTCTTCTCTTTCTCTCTTCTTTCTCTTCTCTTTTTTTCTCTATCTCTTCTCTTTCTTTTCTCTATCTCTCTTTCTCTCTTCTTTCTCTTCTCTTTCTTTTCTCTATCTCTTCTCTTTCTTTTCTCTATCTCTCTTTCTCTCTTCTTTCTCTTCTCTTTCTTTTCTCTATCTCTTCTCTTTCTTTTCTCTATCTCTCTTTCTCTCTTCTTTCTCTTCTCTTTTTTTCTCTATCTCTTCTCTTTCTTTTCTCTATCTCTCTTTCTCTCTTCTTTCTCTTCTCTTTCTTTTCTCCATCTCTTCTCTTTCTTTTCTCTATCTCTCCTCTTTCTCTCTTCTTTCTCTTCTCTTTCTTTTCTCTAATCTCTCCTCTTTCACTTTTCTTTCTCTTCTCTTTCTTTTCTCTCTTTCTTTTCTCTATCTCTCCTCTTTCTCTCTTCTTTCTCTTCTTTTTTTCTCTATCTCTTCTCTTTCTTTTCTCTATCTCTCTTTCTCTCTTCTTTCTCTTCTATTTCTTTTCACTATCTCTTCTTTCTTTTCTCTATCCCTTCTCTTTCTCTCTTCTTTCTCTTCTTTCTTTTCTCTATCTCTTCTCTTTTCTTTTCTCTATCTTTCTTTCTCTCTTCTTTCTCTTCTCTTTCTTTTCTCTATCTCTTCTCTTTCTTTTCTCTATCTCTCTTCTCTCTTCTTTCTCTTCTCTTTTTTTCTCTATCTCTTCTCTTTCTTTTCTCTATCTCTCTTTCTCTCTTCTTTCTCTTTTTCTTTTCTCTATCTCTTCTCTTTCTTTTCTCTATCTCTTCTCTTTCTTTTCTCTATCTCTTCTCTTTCTCTCTTCTTTCTCTTCTCTTTCTTTTCTCTATCTCTTCTCTTTCTTTTCTCTATCTCTCCTCTTTCTCTCTTCTTTCTCTTCTCTTTCTTTTCTCTATCTCTCTTTCTCTCTTCTTTCTCTTCTCTTTCTTTTCTCTATCTCTTCTCTTTCTTTTCTCTATCTCTCTTTCTCTCTTCTTTCTCTTCTCTTTCTTTTCTCTATCTCTTCTCTTTCTTTTCTCTATCTCTCTTTCTCTCTTCTTTCTCTTCTCTTTCTTTTCTCTATCTCTTCTCTTTCTTTTCTCTATCTCTCTTTCTCTCTTCTTTCTCTTCTCTTTTTTTCTCTATCTCTTTCTCTCTTCTTTCTCTTCTCTTTTTTTCTCTATCTCTTCTCTTTCTTTTCTCTATCTCTCCTCTTTCTCTCTTCTTTCTCTTCTCTTTCTTTTCTCTCTTTCTTTTCTCTATCTCTCCTCTTTCTCTCTTCTTTCTCTTCTCTTTCTTTTCTCTATCTCTCCTCTTTCTCTCTTCTTTCTCTTCTCTTTCTTTTCTCTCTCTTCTCTTTCTTTTCTCTATCTCTTCTCTTTCTCTCTTCTTTCTCTTCTCTTTCTTTTCTCTATCTCTCCTCTTTCACTTTTCTTTCTCTTCTATTTCTTTTCTCTCTTTCTTTTCTCTATCTCTCCTCTTTCTCTCTTCTTTCTCTTCTTTTTTTCTCTATCTCTTCTCTTTCTTTTCTCTATCTCTCTTTCTCTCTTCTTTCTCTTCTCTTTCTTTTCACTATCTCTTCTCTTTCTTTTCTCTATCCCTTCTCTTTCTCTCTTCTTTCTCTTCTTTCTTTTCTCTATCTCTTCTCTTTCTTTTCTCTATCTCTCTTTCTCTCTTCTTTCTCTTCTCTTTCTTTTCTCTATCTCTTCTCTTTCTTTTCTCTATCTCTCTTTCTCTCTTCTTTCTTTCTCTTCTCTTTTTTTCTCTATCTCTTCTCTTTCTTTTCTCTATCTCTCTTTCTCTCTTCTTTCTCTTTTTCTTTTCTCTATCTCTTCTCTTTCTTTTCTCTATCTCTTCTCTTTCTTTTCTCTATCTCTTCTCTTTCTCTCTTCTTTCTCTTCTCTTTCTTTTCTCTATCTCTTCTCTTTCTTTTCTCTATCTCTCCTCTTTCTCTCTTCTTTCTCTTCTCTTTCTTTTCTCTATCTCTCTTTCTCTCTTCTTTCTCTTCTCTTTTTTTCTCTATCTCTTTCTTTTCTCTATCTCTCTTTCTCTCTTCTTTCTCTTCTCTTTCTTTTCTCTATCTCTCTTTCTCTCTTCTTTCTCTTCTCTGTTTTTTCTCTATCTCTTTTTCTCTCTTCTTTCTCTTCTCTTTCTTTTCTCTATCTCTTCTCTTTCTTTTCTCTATCTCTTCTCTTTCTCTCTTCTTTCTCTTCTCTTTCTTTTCTCTATCTCTTCTCTTTCTTTTCTCTATCTCTCTTTCTCTCTTCTTTCTCTTCTCTTTTTTTCTCTATCTCTCCTCTTTCTCTCTTCTTTCTCTTCTCTTTCTTTTCTCTATCTCTCCTCTTTCTCTCTTCTTTATCTTCTCTTTCTTTTCTCTATCTCTTCTCTTTCTCTCTTCTTTCTCTTCTCTTTCTTTTCTCTATCTCTTCTCTTTCTTTTCTCTATCTCTCTTTCTCTCTTCTTTCTCTTCTCTTTCTTTTCTCTATCTCTTCTCTTTCTTTTCTCTATCTCTTCTCTTTCTCTCTTCTTTCTCTTCTCTTTTTTTCTCTATCTCTTCTCTTTCTTTTCTCTATCTCTCTTTCTCTCTTCTTTCTCTTCTCTTTCTTTTCTCTATCTCTTCTCTTTCTTTTCTCTATCTCTCTTTCTCTCTTCTTTCTCTTCTCTTTCTTTTCTCTATCTCTTCTCTTTCTTTTCTCTATCTCTCTTTCTCTCTTCTTTCTCTTCTCTTTCTTTTCTCTATCTCTTCTCTTTCTTTTCTCTATCTCTCTTTCTCTCTTCTTTCTCTTCTCTTTTTTTCTCTATCTCTTCTCTTTCTTTTCTCTATCTCTCTTTCTCTCTTCTTTCTCTTTTTCTTTTCTCTATCTCTTCTCTTTCTTTTCTCTATCTCTTCTCTTTCTTTTCTCTATCTCTTCTCTTTCTCTCTTCTTTCTCTTCTCTTTCTTTTCTCTATCTCTTCTCTTTCTTTTCTCTATCTCTCTTTCTCTCTTCTTTCTCTTCTCTTTCTTTTTTCTATCTCTTCTCTTTCTTTTCTCTATCTCTTCTCTCTCTCTCTTCTTTCTCTTCTCTTTCTTTTCTCTATCTCTTCTCTTTCTCTCTTCTTTCTCTTCTCTTTTTTTCTCTATCTCTTCTCTTTCTTTTCTCTATCTCTTCTCTTTCTTTTCTCTATCTCTCTTTCTCTCTTCTTTCTCTTCTCTTTCTTTTCTCCATCTCTTCTCTTTCTTTTCTCTATCTCTCCTCTTTCTCTCTTCTTTCTCTTCTCTTTCTTTTCTCTATCTCTCCTCTTTCACTTTTCTTTCTCTTCTCTTTCTTTTCTCTCTTTCTTTTCTCTATCTCTCCTCTTTCTCTCTTCTTTCTCTTCTTTTTTTCTCTATCTCTTCTCTTTCTTTTCTCTATCTCTCTTTCTCTCTTCTTTCTCTTCTCTTTCTTTTCACTATCTCTTCTTTCTTTTCTCTATCCCTTCTCTTTCTCTCTTCTTTCTCTTCTTTCTTTTCTCTATCTCTTCTCTTTCTTTTCTCTATCTTTCTTTCTCTCTTCTTTCTCTTCTCTTTCTTTTCTCTATCTCTTCTCTTTCTTTTCTCTATCTCTCTTTCTCTCTTCTTTCTCTTCTCTTTCTTTTCTCTATCTCTTCTCTTTCTTTTCTCTATCTCTTCTCTTTCTCTCTTCTTTCTCTTCTCTTTTTTTCTCTATCTCTTCTCTTTCTTTTCTCTATCTCTTCTCTTTCTCTCTTCTTTCTCTTCTCTTTCTTTTCTCTATCTCTTCTCTTTCTTTTCTCTATCTCTTCTCTTTCTCTCTTCTTTCTCTTCTCTTTTTTTCTCTATCTCTTCTCTTTCTTTTCTCTATCTCTCTTTCTCTCTTTCTCTTTTTCTTTTCTCTATCTCTTCTCTTTCTTTTCTCTATCTCTTCTCTTTCTTTTCTCTATCTCTTCTCTTTCTCTCTTCTTTCTCTTCTCTTTCTTTTCTCTATCTCTTCTCTTTCTTTTCTCTATCTCTCCTCTTTCTCTCTTCTTTCTCTTCTCTTTCTTTTCTCTATCTCTCTTTCTCTCTTCTTTCTCTTCTCTTTCTTTTCTCTATCTCTTCTCTTTCTTTTCTCTATCTCTCTTTCTCTCTTCTTTCTCTTCTCTTTCTTTTCTCTATCTCTTCTCTTTCTTTTCTCTATCTCTCTTTCTCTCTTCTTTCTCTTCTCTTTCTTTTCTCTATCTCTTCTCTTTCTTTTCTCTATCTCTCTTTCTCTCTTCTTTCTCTTCTCTTTTTTTCTCTATCTCTTTCTCTCTTCTTTCTCTTCTCTTTTTTTCTCTATCTCTTCTCTTTCTTTTCTCTATCTCTCCTCTTTCTCTCTTCTTTCTCTTCTCTTTCTTTTCTCTCTTTCTTTTCTCTATCTCCTCTTTCTCTCTTCTTTCTCTTCTCTTTCTTTTCTCTATCTCTCCTCTTTCTCTCTTCTTTCTCTTCTCTTTCTTTTCTCTCTCTTCTCTTTCTTTTCTCTATCTCTTCTCTTTCTCTCTTCTTTCTCTTCTCTTTCTTTTCTCTATCTCTCCTCTTTCACTTTTCTTTCTCTTCTATTTCTTTTCTCTCTTTCTTTTCTCTATCTCTCCTCTTTCTCTCTTCTTTCTCTTCTTTTTTTCTCTATCTCTTCTCTTTCTTTTCGCTATCTCTCTTTCTCTCTTCTTTCTCTTCTCTTTCTTTTCACTATCTCTTCTCTTTCTTTTCTCTATCCCTTCTCTTTCTCTCTTCTTTCTCTTCTTTCTTTTCTCTATCTCTTCTCTTTCTTTTCTCTATCTCTCTTTCTCTCTTCTTTCTCTTCTCTTTCTTTTCTCTATCTCTTCTCTTTCTTTTCTCTATCTCTCTTTCTCTCTTCTTTCTCTTCTCTTTTTTTCTCTATCTCTTCTCTTTCTTTTCTCTATCTCTCTTTCTCTCTTCTTTCTCTTTTTCTTTTCTCTATCTCTTCTCTTTCTTTTCTCTCTCTTCTCTTTCTTTTCTCTATCTCTTCTCTTTCTCTCTTCTTTCTCTTCTCTTTCTTTTCTCTATCTCTTCTCTTTCTTTTCTCTATCTCTCCTCTTTCTCTCTTCTTTCTCTTCTTTCTTTTCTCTATCTCTCTTTCTCTCTTCTTTCTCTTCTCTTTTTTTCTCTATCTCTTTCTTTTCTCTATCTCTCTTTCTCTCTTCTTTCTCTTCTCTTTCTTTTCTCTATCTCTCTTTCTCTCTTCTTTCTCTTCTCTTTTTTTCTCTATCTCTTTTTCTCTCTTCGTTCTCTTCTCTTTCTTTTCTCTATCTCTTCTCTTTCTTTTCTCTATCTCTTCTCTTTCTCTCTTCTTTCTCTTCTCTTTCTTTTCTCTATCTCTTCTCTTTCTTTTCTCTATCTCTCTTTCTCTCTTCTTTCTCTTCTCTTTTTTTCTCTATCTCTCCTCTTTCTCTCTTCTTTCTCTTCTCTTTCTTTTCTCTATCTCTCCTCTTTCTCTCTTCTTTATCTTCTCTTTCTTTTCTCTATCTCTTCTCTTTCTCTCTTCTTTCTCTTCTCTTTCTTTTCTCTATCTCTTCTCTTTCTTTTCTCTATCTCTCTTTCTCTCTTCTTTCTCTTCTCTTTCTTTTCTCTATCTCTTCTCTTTCTTTTCTCTATCTCTTCTCTTTCTCTCTTCTTTCTCTTCTCTTTTTTTCTCTATCTCTTCTCTTTCTTTTCTCTATCTCTTCTCTTTCTCTCTTCTTTCTCTTCTCTTTTTTTCTCTATCTCTTCTCTTTCTTTTCTCTATCTCTTCTCTTTCTTTTCTCTATCTCTTCTCTTTCTCTCTTCTTTCTCTTCTCTTTTTTTCTCTATCTCTTCTCTTTCTTTTCTCTATCTCTCTTTCTCTCTTCTTTCTCTTCTCTTTCTTTTCTCTATCTCTTCTTTCTTTTCTCTATCTCTCTTTCTCTCTTCTTTCTCTTCTCTTTCTTTTCTCTATCTCTTCTCTTTCTTTTCTCTATCTCTCTTTCTCTCTTCTTTCTCTTCTCTTTTTTTCTCTATCTCTTCTCTTTCTTTTCTCTATCTCTCTTTCTCTCTTCTTTCTCTTCTCTTTCTTTTCTCTATCTCTTCTCTTTTTTTTCTCTATCTCTCTTTCTCTCTTCTTTCTCTTCTCTTTTTTTCTCTATCTCTTCTCTTTCTTTTCTCTATCTCTCTTTCTCTCTTCTTTCTCTTTTTCTTTTCTCTATCTCTTCTCTTTCTTTTCTCTATCTCTTCTCTTTCTTTTCTCTATCTCTTCTCTTTCTCTCTTCTTTCTCTTCTCTTTCTTTTCTCTATCTCTTCTCTTTCTTTTCTCTATCTCTCTTTCTCTCTTCTTTCTCTTCTCTTTCTTTTTTCTATCTCTTCTCTTTCTTTTCTCTATCTCTTCTCTTTCTCTCTTCTTTCTCTTCTCTTTCTTTTCTCTATCTCTTCTCTTTCTTTTCTCTATCTCTTCTCTTTCTCTCTTCTTTCTCTTCTCTTTTTTTTCTCTATCTCTTCTCTTTCTTTTCTCTATCTCTTCTCTTTCTTTTCTCTATCTCTCTTTCTCTCTTCTTTCTCTTCTCTTTCTTTTCTCCATCTCTTCTCTTTCTTTTCTCTATCTCTCCTCTTTCTCTCTTCTTTCTCTTCTCTTTCTTTTCTCTATCTCTCCTCTTTCACTTTTCTTTCTCTTCTCTTTCTTTTCTCTCTTTCTTTTCTCTATCTCTCCTCTTTCTCTCTTCTTTCTCTTCTTTTTTTCTCTATCTCTTCTCTTTCTTTTCTCTATCTCTCTTTCTCTCTTCTTTCTCTTCTCTTTCTTTTCACTATCTCTTCTTTCTTTTCTCTATCCCTTCTCTTTCTCTCTTCTTTCTCTTCTTTCTTTTCTCTATCTCTTCTCTTTCTTTTCTCTATCTTTCTTTCTCTCTTCTTTCTCTTCTCTTTCTTTTCTCTATCTCTTCTCTTTCTTTTCTCTATCTCTCTTTCTCTCTTCTTTCTCTTCTCTTTTTTTCTCTATCTCTTCTCTTTCTTTTCTCTATCTCTCTTTCTCTCTTCTTTCTCTTTTTCTTTTCTCTATCTCTTCTCTTTCTTTTCTCTATCTCTTCTCTTTCTTTTCTCTATCTCTTCTCTTTCTCTCTTCTTTCTCTTCTCTTTCTTTTCTCTATCTCTTCTCTTTCTTTTCTCTATCTCTCCTCTTTCTCTCTTCTTTCTCTTCTCTTTCTTTTCTCTATCTCTCTTTCTCTCTTCTTTCTCTTCTCTTTCTTTTCTCTATCTCTTCTCTTTCTTTTCTCTATCTCTCTTTCTCTCTTCTTTCTCTTCTCTTTCTTTTCTCTTTCTTTTCTCTATCTCTTTTTCTCTCTTCTTTCTCTTCTCTTTTTTTCTCTATCTCTTTCTCTCTTCTTTCTCTTCTCTTTTTTTCTCTATCTCTTCTCTTTCTTTTCTCTATCTCTCCTCTTTCTCTCTTCTTTCTCTTCTCTTTCTTTTCTCTCTTTCTTTTCTCTATCTCTCCTCTTTCTCTCTTCTTTCTCTTCTCTTTCTTTTCTCTATCTCTCCTCTTTCTCTCTTCTTTCTCTTCTCTTTCTTTTTCTCTCTCTTCTCTTTCTTTTCTCTATCTCTTCTCTTTCTCTCTTCTTTCTCTTCTCTTTCTTTTCTCTATCTCTCCTCTTTCACTTTTCTTTCTCTTCTATTTCTTTTCTCTCTTTCTTTTCTCTATCTCTCCTCTTTCTCTCTTCTTTCTCTTCTTTTTTTCTCTATCTCTTCTCTTTCTTTTCTCTATCTCTCTTTCTCTCTTCTTTCTCTTCTCTTTCTTTTCACTATCTCTTCTCTTTCTTTTCTCTATCCCTTCTCTTTCTCTCTTCTTTCTCTTCTTTCTTTTCTCTATCTCTTCTCTTTCTTTTCTCTATCTCTCTTTCTCTCTTCTTTCTCTTCTCTTTCTTTTTCTCTATCTCTTCTCTTTCTTTTCTCTATCTCTCTTTCTCTCTTCTTTCTCTTCTCTTTTTTTCTCTATCTCTTCTCTTTCTTTTCTCTGTCTCTCTTTCTCTCTTCTTTCTCTTTTTCTTTTCTCTATCTCTTCTCTTTCTTTTCTCTATCTCTTCTCTTTCTTTTCTCTATCTCTTCTCTTTCTCTCTTCTTTCTCTTCTCTTTTTTTCTCTATCTCTTCTCTTTCTTTTCTCTATCTCTCTTTCTCTCTTCTTTCTCTTCTCTTTCTTTTCTCTATCTCTTCTCTTTCTTTTCTCTATCTCTCTTTCTCTCTTCTTTCTCTTCTCTTTTTTTCTCTATCTCTTCTCTTTCTTTTCTCTATCTCTCTTTCTCTCTTCTTTCTCTTTTTCTTTTCTCTATCTCTTCTCTTTCTTTTCTCTATCTCTTCTCTTTCTTTTCTCTATCTCTTCTCTTTCTCTCTTCTTTCTCTTCTCTTTCTTTTCTCTATCTCTTCTCTTTCTTTTCTCTATCTCTCTTTCTCTCTTCTTTCTCTTCTCTTTCTTTTTTCTATCTCTTCTCTTTCTTTTCTCTATCTCTTCTCTTTCTCTCTTCTTTCTCTTCTCTTTCTTTTCTCTATCTCTTCTCTTTCTTTTCTCTATCTCTTCTCTTTCTCTCTTCTTTCTCTTCTCTTTTTTTCTCTATCTCTTCTCTTTCTTTTCTCTATCTCTTCTCTTTCTTTTCTCTATCTCTCTTTCTCTCTTCTTTCTCTTCTCTTTCTTTTCTCCATCTCTTCTCTTTCTTTTCTCTATCTCTCCTCTTTCTCTCTTCTTTCTCTTCTCTTTCTTTTCTCTATCTCTCCTCTTTCACTTTTCTTTCTCTTCTCTTTCTTTTCTCTCTTTCTTTTCTCTATCTCTCCTCTTTCTCTCTTCTTTCTCTTCTTTTTTTCTCTATCTCTTCTCTTTCTTTTCTCTATCTCTCTTTCTCTCTTCTTTCTCTTCTCTTTCTTTTCACTATCTCTTCTTTCTTTTCTCTATCCCTTCTCTTTCTCTCTTCTTTCTCTTCTTTCTTTTCTCTATCTCTTCTCTTTCTTTTCTCTATCTTTCTTTCTCTCTTCTTTCTCTTCTCTTTCTTTTCTCTATCTCTTCTCTTTCTTTTCTCTATCTCTCTTTCTCTCTTCTTTCTCTTCTCTTTTTTTCTCTATCTCTTCTCTTTCTTTTCTCTATCTCTCTTTCTCTCTTCTTTCTCTTTTTCTTTTCTCTATCTCTTCTCTTTCTTTTCTCTATCTCTTCTCTTTCTTTTCTCTATCTCTTCTCTTTCTCTCTTCTTTCTCTTCTCTTTCTTTTCTCTATCTCTTCTCTTTTTTCTTTTCTCTATCTCTCCTCTTTCTCTCTTCTTTCTCTTCTCTTTCTTTTCTCTATCTCTCTTTCTCTCTTCTTTCTCTTCTCTTTCTTTTCTCTATCTCTTCTCTTTCTTTTCTCTATCTCTCTTTCTCTCTTCTTTCTCTTCTCTTTCTTTTCTCTATCTCTTCTCTTTCTTTTCTCTATCTCTTTTTCTCTCTTCTTTCTCTTCTCTTTTTTTCTCTATCTCTTTCTCTCTTCTTTCTCTTCCTTTTCTCTATCTCTTCTCTTTCTTTTCTCTATCTCTCCTCTTTCTCTCTTCTTTCTCTTCTCTTTCTTTTCTCTCTTTCTTTTCTCTATCTCTCCTCTTTCTCTCTTCTTTCTCTTCTCTTTCTTTTCTCTATCTCTCCTCTTTCTCTCTTCTTTCTCTTCTCTTTCTTTTCTCTCTCTTCTCTTTTTTTTCTCTATCTCTTCTCTTTTCTCTCTTCTTTCTCTTCTCTTTCTTTTCTCTATCTCTCCTCTTTCACTTTTCTTTCTCTTCTATTTCTTTTCTCTCTTTCTTTTCTCTATCTCTCCTCTTTCTCTCTTCTTTCTCTTCTTTTTTTCTCTATCTCTTCTCTTTCTTTTCTCTATCTCTCTTTCTCTCTTCTTTCTCTTCTCTTTCTTTTCACTATCTCTTCTCTTTCTTTTCTCTATCCCTTCTCTTTCTCTCTTCTTTCTCTTCTTTCTTTTCTCTATCTCTTCTCTTTCTTTTCTCTATCTCTCCTCTTTCTCTCTTCTTTCTCTTCTCTTTCTTTCTCTATCTCTCTTTCTCTCTTCTTTCTCTTCTCTTTTTTTCTCTATCTCTTTCTTTTCTCTATCTCTCTTTCTCTCTTCTTTCTCTTCTCTTTCTTTTCTCTATCTCTCTTTCTCTCTTCTTTCTCTTCTCTTTTTTTCTCTATCTCTTTTTCTCTCTTCTTTCTCTTCTCTTTCTTTTCTCTATCTCTTCTCTTTCTTTTCTCTATCTCTTCTCTTTCTCTCTTCTTTCTCTTCTCTTTCTTTTCTCTATCTCTTCTCTTTCTTTTCTCTATCTCTCTTTCTCTCTTCTTTCTCTTCTCTTTTTTTCTCTATCTCTCCTCTTTCCTTCTTTTCTCTTCTCTTTCTTTTCTCTATCTCTCCTCTTTCTCTCTTCTTTATCTTCTCTTTCTTTTCTCTATCTCTTCTCTTTCTCTCTTCTTTCTCTTCTCTTTCTTTTCTCTATCTCTTCTCTTTCTTTTCTCTATCTCTCTTTCTCTCTTCTTTCTCTTCTCTTTCTTTTCTCTATCTCTTCTCTTTTCTTTTCTCTATCTCTTCTCTTTCTCTCTTCTTTCTCTTCTCTTTTTTTCTCTATCTCTTCTCTTTCTTTTCTCTATCTCTTCTCTTTCTCTCTCTTTCTCTTCTCTTTTTTTCTCTATCTCTTCTCTTTCTTTTCTCTATCTCTTCTCTTTCTTTTCTCTATCTCTTCTCTTTCTCTCTTCTTTCTCTTCTCTTTTTTTCTCTATCTCTTCTCTTTCTTTTCTCTATCTCTCTTTCTCTCTTCTTTCTCTTCTCTTTCTTTTCTCTATCTCTTCTCTTTCTTTTCTCTATCTCTCTTTCTCTCTTCTTTCTCTTCTCTTTCTTTTCTCTATCTCTTCTCTTTCTTTTCTCTATCTCTCTTTCTCTCTTCTTTCTCTTCTCTTTTTTTCTCTATCTCTTCTCTTTCTTTTCTCTATCTCTCTTTCTCTCTTCTTTCTCTTCTCTTTCTTTTCTCCATCTCTTCTCTTTCTTTTCTCTATCTCTCCTCTTTCACTTTTCTTTCTCTTCTCTTTCTTTTCTCTCTTTCTTTTCTCTATCTCTCCTCTTTCTCTCTTCTTTCTCTTCTTTTTTTCTCTATCTCTTCTCTTTCTTTTCTCTATCTCTCTTTCTCTCTTCTTTCTCTTCTCTTTCTTTTCACTATCTCTTCTTTCTTTTCTCTATCCCTTCTCTTTCTCTCTTCTTTCTCTTCTTTCTTTTCTCTATCTCTTCTCTTTCTTTCTCTATCTCTCTTTCTCTCTTCTTTCTCTTCTCTTTCTTTTCTCTATCTCTTCTCTTTCTTTTCTCTATCTCTCTTTCTCTCTTCTTTCTCTTCTCTTTTTTCTCTATCTCTTCTCTTTCTTTTCTCTATCTCTCTTTCTCTCTTCTTTCTCTTTTTCTTTTCTCTATCTCTTCTCTTTCTTTTCTCTATCTCTTCTCTTTCTCTCTTCTTTCTCTTCTCTTTTTTTCTCTATCTCTTCTCTTTCTTTTCTCTATCTCTTCTCTTTCTTTTCTCTATCTCTTCTCTTTCTCTCTTCTTTCTCTTCTCTTTTTTTCTCTATCTCTTCTCTTTCTTTTCTCTATCTCTCTTTCTCTCTTCTTTCTCTTCTCTTTCTTTTCTCTATCTCTTCTCTTTCTTTTCTCTATCTCTCTTTCTCTCTTCTTTCTCTTCTCTTTCTTTTCTCTATCTCTTCTCTTTCTTTTCTCTATCTCTCTTTCTCTCTTCTTTCTCTTCTCTTTTTTTCTCTATCTCTTTCTCTCTTCTTTCTCTTCTCTTTTTTTCTCTATCTCTTCTCTTTCTTTTCTCTATCTCTCCTCTTTCTCTCTTCTTTCTCTTCTCTTTCTTTTCTCTCTTTCTTTTCTCTATCTCTCCTCTTTCTCTCTTCTTTCTCTTCTCTTTCTTTTCTCTATCTCTCCTCTTTCTCTCTTCTTTCTCTTTCTCTTTCTTTTCTCTCTCTTCTCTTTTTTTTCTCTATCTCTTTTTCTCTCTTTCTTTCTCTTCTCTTTCTTTTCTCTATCTCTCCTCTTTCACTTTTCTTTCTCTTCTATTTCTTTTCTCTCTTTCTTTTCTCTATCTCTCCTCTTTCTCTCTTCTTTCTCTTCTTTTTTTCTCTATCTCTTCTCTTTCTTTTCTCTATCTCTCTTTCTCTCTTCTTTCTCTTCTCTTTCTTTTCACTATCTCTTCTCTTTCTTTTCTCTATCCCTTCTTTCTCTCTTCTTTCTCTTCTTTCTTTTCTCTATCTCTTCTCTTTCTTTTCTCTATCTCTCTTTCTCTCTTCTTTCTCTTCTCTTTCTTTTCTCTATCTCTTCTCTTTCTTTTCTCTATCTCTCTTTCTCTCTTCTTTCTCTTCTCTTTTTTTTCTCTATCTCTTCTCTTTCTTTTCTCTATCTCTCTTTCTCTCTTCTTTCTCTTTTTCTTTTCTCTATCTCTTCTCTTTCTTTTCTCTCTCTCTTCTCTTTCTTTTCTCTATCTCTTCTCTTTCTCTCTTCTTTCTCTTCTCTTTTCTTTCTCTATCTCTTCTCTTTCTTTTCTCTATCTCTCCTCTTTCTCTCTTCTTTCTCTTCTCTTTCTTTTCTCTATCTCTCTTTCTCTCTTCTTTCTCTTCTCTTTTTTTTCTCTATCTCTTTCTTTTCTCTATCTCTCTTTCTCTCTTCTTTCTCTTCTCTTTCTTTTCTCTATCTCTCTTTCTCTCTTCTTTCTCTTCTCTTTTTTTCTCTATCTCTTTTTCTCTCTTCTTTCTCTTCTCTTTCTTTTCTCTATCTCTTCTCTTTCTTTTCTCTATCTCTTCTCTTTCTCTCTTCTTTCTCTTCTCTTTCTTTTCTCTATCTCTTCTCTTTCTTTTCTCTATCTCTCTTTCTCTCTTCTTTCTCTTCTCTTTTTTTCTCTATCTCTCCTCTTTCTCTCTTCTTTCTCTTCTCTTTCTTTCTCTATCTCTCCTCTTTCTCTCTTCTTTATCTTCTCTTTCTTTTCTCTATCTCTTCTCTTTCTCTCTTCTTTTCTCTCTCTTTCTTTTCTCTATCTCTTCTCTTTCTTTTCTCTATCTCTCTTTCTCTCTTCTTTCTCTTCTCTTTCTTTTCTCTATCTCTTCTCTTTCTTTTCTCTATCTCTTCTCTTTCTCTCTTCTTTCTCTTCTCTTTTTTTCTCTATCTCTTCTCTTTCTTTTCTCTATCTCTTCTCTTTCTCTCTTCTTTCTCTTCTCTTTTTTTCTCTATCTCTTCTCTTTCTTTTCTCTATCTCTTCTCTTTCTTTTCTCTATCTCTTCTCTTTCTCTCTTCTTTCTCTTCTCTTTTTTTCTCTATCTCTTCTCTTTCTTTTCTCTATCTCTCTTTCTCTCTTCTTTCTCTTCTCTTTCTTTTCTCTATCTCTTCTCTTTCTTTTCTCTATCTCTCTTTCTCTCTTCTTTCTCTTCTCTTTCTTTTCTCTATCTCTTCTCTTTCTTTTCTCTATCTCTCTTTCTCTCTTCTTTCTCTTCTCTTTTTTTTCTCTATCTCTTCTCTTTCTTTTCTCTATCTCTCTTTCTCTCTTCTTTCTCTTCTCTTTCTTTTCTCCATCTCTTCTCTTTCTTTTCTCTATCTCTCCTCTTTCTCTCTTCTTTTCTTCTTTTCTCTATCTCTCCTCTTTCACTTTTCTTTCTCTTCTCTTTCTTTTCTCTCTTTCTTTTCTCTATCTCTCCTCTTTCTCTCTTCTTTCTCTTCTTTTTTTCTCTATCTCTTCTCTTTCTTTTCTCTATCTCTCTTTCTCTCTTCTTTCTCTTCTATTTCTTTTCACTATCTCTTCTTTCTTTTCTCTATCCCTTCTCTTTCTCTCTTCTTTCTCTTCTTTCTTTTCTCTATCTCTTCTCTTTCTTTTCTCTATCTTTCTTTCTCTCTTCTTTCTCTTCTCTTTCTTTTCTCTATCTCTTCTCTTTCTTTTCTCTATCTCTCTTTCTCTCTTCTTTCTCTTCTCTTTTTTTCTCTATCTCTTCTCTTTCTTTTCTCTATCTCTCTTTCTCTCTTCTTTCTCTTTTTCTTTTCTCTATCTCTTCTCTTTCTTTTCTCTATCTCTTCTCTTTCTTTTCTCTATCTCTTCTCTTTCTCTCTTCTTTCTCTTCTCTTTCTTTTCTCTATCTCTTCTCTTTCTTTTCTCTATCTCTCCTCTTTCTCTCTTCTTTCTCTTCTCTTTCTTTTCTCTATCTCTCTTTCTCTCTTCTTTCTCTTCTCTTTCTTTTCTCTATCTCTTCTCTTTCTTTTCTCTATCTCTCTTTCTCTCTTCTTTCTCTTCTCTTTCTTTTCTCTATCTCTTCTCTTTCTTTCTCTATCTCTCTTTCTCTCTTCTTTCTCTTCTCTTTCTTTTCTCTATCTCTTCTCTTTCTTTCTCTATCTCTCTTTCTCTCTTCTTTCTCTTCTCTTTTTTTCTCTATCTCTTTCTCTCTTCTTTCTCTTCTCTTTTTTTCTCTATCTCTTCTCTTTCTTTTCTCTATCTCTCCTCTTTCTCTCTTCTTTCTCTTCTCTTTCTTTTCTCTCTTTCTTTTCTCTATCTCTCCTCTTTCTCTCTTCTTTCTCTTCTCTTTCTTTTCTCTATCTCTCCTCTTTCTCTCTTCTTTCTCTTCTCTTTCTTTTCTCTCTCTTCTCTTTCTTTTCTCTATCTCTTCTCTTTCTCTCTTCTTTCTCTTCTCTTTCTTTTCTCTATCTCTCCTCTTTCACTTTTCTTTCTCTTCTATTTCTTTTCTCTCTTTCTTTTCTCTATCTCTCCTCTTTCTCTCTTCTTTCTCTTCTTTTTTTCTCTATCTCTTCTCTTTCTTTTCTCTATCTCTCTTTCTCTCTTCTTTCTCTTCTCTTTCTTTTCACTATCTCTTCTCTTTCTTTTCTCTATCCCTTCTCTTTCTCTCTTCTTTCTCTTCTTTCTTTTCTCTATCTCTTCTCTTTCTTTTCTCTATCTCTCTTTCTCTCTTCTTTCTCTTCTCTTTCTTTTCTCTATCTCTTCTCTTTCTTTTCTCTATCTCTCTTTCTCTCTTCTTTCTCTTCTCTTTTTTTCTCTATCTCTTCTCTTTCTTTTCTCTATCTCTCTTTCTCTCTTCTTTCTCTTTTTCTTTTCTCTATCTCTTCTCTTTCTTTTCTCTATCTCTTCTCTTTCTTTTCTCTATCTCTTCTCTTTCTCTCTTCTTTCTCTTCTCTTTCTTTTCTCTATCTCTTCTCTTTCTTTTCTCTATCTCTCCTCTTTCTCTCTTCTTTCTCTTCTCTTTCTTTTCTCTATCTCTCTTTCTCTCTTCTTTCTCTTCTCTTTTTTTCTCTATCTCTTTCTTTTCTCTATCTCTCTTTCTCTCTTCTTTCTCTTCTCTTTCTTTTCTCTATCTCTCTTTCTCTCTTCTTTCTCTTCTCTGTTTTTTCTCTATCTCTTTTTCTCTCTTCTTTCTCTTCTCTTTCTTTTCTCTATCTCTTCTCTTTCTTTTCTCTATCTCTTCTCTTTCTCTCTTCTTTCTCTTCTCTTTCTTTTCTCTATCTCTTCTCTTTCTTTTCTCTATCTCTCTTTCTCTCTTCTTTCTCTTCTCTTTTTTTCTCTATCTCTCCTCTTTCTCTCTTCTTTCTCTTCTCTTTCTTTTCTCTATCTCTCCTCTTTCTCTCTTCTTTATCTTCTCTTTCTTTTCTCTATCTCTTCTCTTTCTCTCTTCTTTCTCTTCTCTTTCTTTTCTCTATCTCTTCTCTTTCTTTTCTCTATCTCTCTTTCTCTCTTCTTTCTCTTCTCTTTCTTTCTCTATCTCTTCTCTTTCTTTTCTCTATCTCTTCTCTTTCTCTCTTCTTTCTCTTCTCTTTTTTTCTCTATCTCTTCTCTTTCTTTTCTCTATCTCTCTTTCTCTCTTCTTTCTCTTCTCTTTCTTTTCTCTATCTCTTCTCTTTCTTTTCTCTATCTCTCTTTCTCTCTTCTTTCTCTTCTCTTTCTTTTCTCTATCTCTTCTCTTTCTTTTCTCTATCTCTCTTTCTCTCTTCTTTCTCTTCTCTTTCTTTTCTCTATCTCTTCTCTTTCTTTTCTCTATCTCTCTTTCTCTCTTCTTTCTCTTCTCTTTTTTTTCTCTATCTCTTCTCTTTCTTTTCTCTATCTCTCTTTCTCTCTTCTTTCTCTTTTTCTTTTCTCTATCTCTTCTCTTTCTTTTCTCTATCTCTTCTCTTTCTTTTCTCTATCTCTTCTCTTTCTCTCTTCTTTCTCTTCTCTTTCTTTTCTCTATCTCTTCTCTTTCTTTTCTCTATCTCTCTTTCTCTCTTCTTTCTCTTCTCTTTCTTTTTTCTATCTCTTCTCTTTCTTTTCTCTATCTCTTCTCTTTCTCTCTTCTTTCTCTTCTCTTTCTTTTTCTCTATCTCTTCTCTTTCTCTCTTCTTTCTCTTCTCTTTTTTTCTCTATCTCTTCTCTTCTTTTCTCTATCTCTTCTCTTTCTTTTCTCTATCTCTCTTTCTCTCTTCTTTCTCTTCTCTTTCTTTTCTCCATCTCTTCTCTTTCTTTTCTCTATCTCTCCTCTTTCTCTCTTCTTTCTCTTCTCTTTCTTTTCTCTATCTCTCCTCTTTCACTTTTCTTTCTCTTCTCTTTCTTTTCTCTCTTTCTTTTCTCTATCTCTCCTCTTTCTCTCTTCTTTCTCTTCTTTTTTCTCTATCTCTTCTCTTTCTTTTCTCTATCTCTCTTTCTCTCTTCTTTCTCTTCTCTTTCTTTTCACTATCTCTTCTTTCTTTTCTCTATCCCTTCTCTTTCTCTCTTCTTTCTCTTCTTTCTTTTCTCTATCTCTTCTCTTTCTTTTCTCTATCTTTCTTTCTCTCTTCTTTCTCTTCTCTTTCTTTTCTCTATCTCTTCTCTTTCTTTTCTCTATCTCTCTTTCTCTCTTCTTTCTCTTCTCTTTTTTCTCTATCTCTTCTCTTTCTTTTCTCTATCTCTCTTTCTCTCTTTCTCTTTTTCTTTTCTCTATCTCTTCTCTTTCTTTTCTCTATCTCTTCTCTTTCTTTTCTCTATCTCTTCTCTTTCTCTCTTCTTTCTCTTCTCTTTCTTTTCTCTATCTCTTCTCTTTCTTTTCTCTATCTCTCCTCTTTCTCTCTTCTTTCTCTTCTCTTTCTTTTCTCTATCTCTCTTTCTCTCTTCTTTCTCTTCTCTTTCTTTTCTCTATCTCTTCTCTTTCTTTTCTCTATCTCTCTTTCTCTCTTCTTTCTCTTCTCTTTCTTTTCTCTATCTCTTCTCTTTCTTTTCTCTATCTCTCTTTCTCTCTTCTTTCTCTTCTCTTTCTTTTCTCTATCTCTTCTCTTTCTTTTCTCTATCTCTCTTTCTCTCTTCTTTCTCTTCTCTTTTTTTCTCTATCTCTTTCTCTCTTCTTTCTCTTCTCTTTTTTTCTCTATCTCTTCTCTTTCTTTTCTCTATCTCTCCTCTTTCTCTCTTCTTTCTCTTCTCTTTCTTTTCTCTCTTTCTTTTCTCTATCTCCTCTTTCTCTCTTCTTTCTCTTCTCTTTCTTTTCTCTATCTCTCCTCTTTCTCTCTTCTTTCTCTTCTCTTTCTTTTCTCTCTCTTCTCTTTCTTTTCTCTATCTCTTCTCTTTCTCTCTCTTTCTCTTCTCTTTCTTTTCTCTATCTCTCCTCTTTCACTTTTCTTTCTCTTCTATTTCTTTTCTCTCTTTCTTTTCTCTATCTCTCCTCTTTCTCTCTTCTTTCTCTTCTTTTTTTCTCTATCTCTTCTCTTTCTTTTCGCTATCTCTCTTTCTCTCTTCTTTCTCTTCTCTTTCTTTTCACTATCTCTTCTCTTTCTTTTCTCTATCCCTTCTCTTTCTCTCTTCTTTCTCTTCTTTCTTTTCTCTATCTCTTCTCTTTCTTTTCTCTATCTCTCTTTCTCTCTTCTTTCTCTTCTCTTTCTTTTCTCTATCTCTTCTCTTTCTTTTCTCTATCTCTCTTTCTCTCTTCTTTCTCTTCTCTTTTTTTCTCTATCTCTTCTCTTTCTTTTCTCTATCTCTCTTTCTCTCTTCTTTCTCTTTTTCTTTTCTCTATCTCTTCTCTTTCTTTTCTCTCTCTTCTCTTTCTTTTCTCTATCTCTTCTCTTTCTCTCTTCTTTCTCTTCTCTTTCTTTTCTCTATCTCTTCTCTTTCTTTTCTCTATCTCTCCTCTTTCTCTCTTCTTTCTCTTCTTTCTTTTCTCTATCTCTCTTTCTCTCTTCTTTCTCTTCTCTTTTTTCTCTATCTCTTTCTTTTCTCTATCTCTCTTTCTCTCTTCTTTCTCTTCTCTTTCTTTTCTCTATCTCTCTTTCTCTCTTCTTTCTCTTCTCTTTTTTTCTCTATCTCTTTTTCTCTCTTCGTTCTCTTCTCTTTCTTTTCTCTATCTCTTCTCTTTCTTTTCTCTATCTCTTCTCTTTCTCTCTTCTTTCTCTTCTCTTTCTTTTCTCTATCTCTTCTCTTTCTTTTCTCTATCTCTCTTTCTCTCTTCTTTCTCTTCTCTTTTTTTCTCTATCTCTCCTCTTTCTCTCTTCTTTCTCTTCTCTTTCTTTTCTCTATCTCTCCTCTTTCTCTCTTCTTTATCTTCTCTTTCTTTTCTCTATCTCTTCTCTTTCTCTCTTCTTTCTCTTCTCTTTCTTTTCTCTATCTCTTCTCTTTCTTTTCTCTATCTCTCTTTCTCTCTTCTTTCTCTTCTCTTTCTTTTCTCTATCTCTTCTCTTTCTTTTCTCTATCTCTTCTCTTTCTCTCTTCTTTCTCTTCTCTTTTTTTCTCTATCTCTTCTCTTTCTTTTCTCTATCTCTTCTCTTTCTCTCTTCTTTCTCTTCTCTTTTTTTCTCTATCTCTTCTCTTTCTTTTCTCTATCTCTTCTCTTTCTTTTCTCTATCTCTTCTCTTTCTCTCTTCTTTCTCTTCTCTTTTTTTCTCTATCTCTTCTCTTTCTTTTCTCTATCTCTCTTTCTCTCTTCTTTCTCTTCTCTTTCTTTTCTCTATCTCTTCTTTCTTTTCTCTATCTCTCTTTCTCTCTTCTTTCTCTTCTCTTTCTTTTCTCTATCTCTTCTCTTTCTTTTCTCTATCTCTCTTTCTCTCTTCTTTCTCTTCTCTTTTTTTCTCTATCTCTTCTCTTTCTTTTCTCTATCTCTCTTTCTCTCTTCTTTCTCTTCTCTTTCTTTTCTCTATCTCTTCTCTTTTTTTCTCTATCTCTCTTTCTCTCTTCTTTCTCTTCTCTTTTTTTTCTCTATCTCTTCTCTTTCTTTTCTCTATCTCTCTTTCTCTCTTCTTCTCTTTTTCTTTTCTCTATCTCTTCTCTTTCTTTTCTCTATCTCTTCTCTTTCTTTTCTCTATCTCTTCTCTTTCTCTCTTCTTTCTCTTCTCTTTCTTTTCTCTATCTCTTCTCTTTCTTTTCTCTATCTCTCTTTCTCTCTTCTTTCTCTTCTCTTTCTTTTTTCTATCTCTTCTCTTTCTTTTCTCTATCTCTTCTCTTTCTCTCTTCTTTCTCTTCTCTTTCTTTTCTCTATCTCTTCTCTTTCTTTTCTCTATCTCTTCTCTTTCTCTCTTCTTTCTCTTCTCTTTTTTTCTCTATCTCTTCTCTTTCTTTTCTCTATCTCTTCTCTTTCTTTTCTCTATCTCTCTTCTCTCTTCTTTCTCTTCTCTTTCTTTTCTCCATCTCTTCTCTTTCTTTTCTCTATCTCTCCTCTTTCTCTCTTCTTTCTCTTCTCTTTCTTTTCTCTATCTCTCCTCTTTCACTTTTCTTTCTCTTCTCTTTCTTTTCTCTCTTTCTTTTCTCTATCTCTCCTCTTTCTCTCTTCTTTCTCTTCTTTTTTTCTCTATCTCTTCTCTTTCTTTTCTCTATCTCTCTTTCTCTCTTCTTTCTCTTCTCTTTCTTTTCACTATCTCTTCTTTCTTTTCTCTATCCTTCTCTTTCTCTCTTCTTTCTCTTCTTTCTTTTCTCTATCTCTTCTCTTTCTTTTCTCTATCTTTCTTTCTCTCTTCTTTCTCTTCTCTTTCTTTTCTCTATCTCTTCTCTTTCTTTTCTCTATCTCTCTTTCTCTCTTCTTTCTCTTCTCTTTTTTTCTCTATCTCTTCTCTTTCTTTTCTCTATCTCTCTTTCTCTCTTCTTTCTCTTTTTCTTTTCTCTATCTCTTCTCTTTCTTTTCTCTATCTCTTCTCTTTCTTTTCTCTATCTCTTCTCTTTCTCTCTTCTTTCTCTTCTCTTTCTTTTCTCTATCTCTTCTCTTTCTTTTCTCTATCTCTCCTCTTTCTCTCTTCTTTCTCTCTCTCTTTCTCTTCTCTTTCTTTTCTCTATCTCTTCTCTTTCTTTTCTCTATCTCTCTTTCTCTCTTCTTTCTCTTCTCTTTCTTTTCTCTTTCTTTTCTCTATCTCTTTTTCTCTCTTCTTTCTCTTCTCTTTTTTTCTCTATCTCTTTCTCTCTTCTTTCTCTTCTCTTTTTTTCTCTATCTCTTCTCTTTCTTTTCTCTATCTCTCCTCTTTCTCTCTTCTTTCTCTTCTCTTTCTTTTCTCTCTTTCTTTTCTCTATCTCTCCTCTTTCTCTCTTCTTTCTCTTCTCTTTCTTTTCTCTATCTCTCCTCTTTCTCTCTTCTTTCTCTTCTCTTTCTTTTCTCTCTCTTCTCTTTCTTTTCTCTATCTCTTCTCTTTCTCTCTTCTTTCTCTTCTCTTTCTTTTCTCTATCTCTCCTCTTTCACTTTTCTTTCTCTTCTATTTCTTTTCTCTCTTTCTTTTCTCTATCTCTCCTCTTTCTCTCTTCTTTCTCTTCTTTTTTTCTCTATCTCTTCTCTTTCTTTTTCTCTATCTCTCTTTCTCTCTTCTTTCTCTTCTCTTTCTTTTCACTATCTCTTCTCTTTCTTTTCTCTATCCCTTCTCTTTCTCTCTTCTTTCTCTTCTTTCTTTTCTCTATCTCTTCTCTTTCTTTTCTCTATCTCTCTTTCTCTCTTCTTTCTCTTCTCTTTCTTTTCTCTATCTCTTCTCTTTCTTTTCTCTATCTCTCTTTCTCTCTTCTTTCTCTTCTCTTTTTTTCTCTATCTCTTCTCTTTCTTTTCTCTGTCTCTCTTTCTCTCTTCTTTCTCTTTTTCTTTTCTCTATCTCTTCTCTTTCTTTTCTCTATCTCTTCTCTTTCTTTTCTCTATCTCTTCTCTTTCTCTCTTCTTTCTCTTCTCTTTTTTTCTCTATCTCTTCTCTTTCTTTTCTCTATCTCTCTTTCTCTCTTCTTTCTCTTCTCTTTCTTTTCTCTATCTCTTCTCTTTCTTTTCTCTATCTCTCTTTCTCTCTTCTTTCTCTTCTCTTTTTTTCTCTATCTCTTCTCTTTCTTTTCTCTATCTCTCTTTCTCTCTTCTTTCTCTTTTTCTTTTCTCTATCTCTTCTCTTTCTTTTCTCTATCTCTTCTCTTTCTTTTCTCTATCTCTTCTCTTTCTCTCTTCTTTCTCTTCTCTTTCTTTTCTCTATCTCTTCTCTTTCTTTTCTCTATCTCTCTTTCTCTCTTCTTTCTCTTCTCTTTCTTTTTTTCTATCTCTTCTCTTTCTTTTCTCTATCTCTTCTCTTTCTCTCTTCTTTCTCTTCTCTTTCTTTTCTCTATCTCTTCTCTTTCTTTTCTCTATCTCTTCTCTTTCTCTCTTCTTTCTCTTCTCTTTTTTTCTCTATCTCTTCTCTTTCTTTTCTCTATCTCTTCTCTTTCTTTTCTCTATCTCTCTTTCTCTCTTCTTTCTCTTCTCTTTCTTTTCTCCATCTCTTCTCTTTCTTTTCTCTATCTCTCCTCTTTCTCTCTTCTTTCTCTTCTCTTTCTTTTCTCTATCTCTCCTCTTTCACTTTTCTTTCTCTTCTCTTTCTTTTCTCTCTTTCTTTTCTCTATCTCTCCTCTTTCTCTCTTCTTTCTCTTCTTTTTTTCTCTATCTCTTCTCTTTCTTTTCTCTATCTCTCTTTCTCTCTTCTTTCTCTTCTCTTTCTTTTCACTATCTCTTCTTTCTTTTCTCTATCCCTTCTCTTTCTCTCTTCTTTCTCTTCTTTCTTTTCTCTATCTCTTCTCTTTCTTTTCTCTATCTTTCTTTCTCTCTTCTTTCTCTTCTCTTTCTTTTCTCTATCTCTTCTCTTTCTTTTCTCTATCTCTCTTTCTCTCTTCTTTCTCTTCTCTTTTTTTCTCTATCTCTTCTCTTTCTTTTCTCTATCTCTCTTTCTCTCTTCTTTCTCTTTTTCTTTTCTCTATCTCTTCTCTTTCTTTTCTCTATCTCTTCTCTTTCTTTTCTCTATCTCTTCTCTTTCTCTCTTCTTTCTCTTCTCTTTCTTTTCTCTATCTCTTCTCTTTCTTTTCTCTATCTCTCCTCTTTCTCTCTTCTTTCTCTTCTCTTTCTTTTCTCTATCTCTCTTTCTCTCTTCTTTCTCTTCTCTTTCTTTTCTCTATCTCTTCTCTTTCTTTTCTCTATCTCTCTTTCTCTCTTCTTTCTCTTCTCTTTCTTTTCTCTATCTCTTCTCTTTCTTTTCTCTATCTCTTTTTCTCTCTTCTTTCTCTTCTCTTTTTTTCTCTATCTCTTTCTCTCTTCTTTCTTTCTCTCTTTTTTTCTCTATCTCTTCTCTTTCTTTTCTCTATCTCTCCTCTTTCTCTCTTCTTTCTCTTCTCTTTCTTTTCTCTCTTTCTTTTCTCTATCTCTCCTCTTTCTCTCTTCTTTCTCTTCTCTTTCTTTTCTCTATCTCTCCTCTTTCTCTCTTCTTTCTCTTCTCTTTCTTTTCTCTCTCTTCTCTTCTTTTCTCTATCTCTTCTCTTTCTCTCTTCTTTCTCTTCTCTTTCTTTTCTCTATCTCTCCTCTTTCACTTTTCTTTCTCTTCTATTTCTTTTCTCTCTTTCTTTTCTCTATCTCTCCTCTTTCTCTCTTCTTTCTCTTCTTTTTTTCTCTATCTCTTCTCTTTCTTTTCTCTATCTCTCTTTCTCTCTTCTTTCTCTTCTCTTTCTTTTCACTATCTCTTCTCTTTCTTTTCTCTATCCCTTCTCTTTCTCTCTTCTTTCTCTTCTTTCTTTTCTCTATCTCTTCTCTTTCTTTTCTCTATCTCTCTTTCTCTCTTCTTTCTCTTCTCTTTCTTTTCTCTATCTCTTCTCTTTCTTTTCTCTATCTCTCTTTCTCTCTTCTTTCTCTTCTCTTTCTTTTCTCTATCTCTTCTCTTTCTTTTCTCTCTCTTCTCTTTCTTTTCTCTATCTCTTCTCTTTCTCTCTTCTTTCTCTTCTCTTTCTTTTCTCTATCTCTTCTCTTTCTTTTCTCTATCTCTCCTCTTTCTCTCTTCTTTCTCTTCTTTCTTTTCTCTATCTCTCTTTCTCTCTTCTTTCTCTTCTCTTTTTTTCTCTATCTCTTTCTTTTCTCTATCTCTCTTTCTCTCTTCTTTCTCTTCTCTTTCTTTTCTCTATCTCTCTTTCTCTCTTCTTTCTCTTCTCTTTTTTTCTCTATCTCTTTTTCTCTCTTCGTTCTCTTCTCTTTCTTTTCTCTATCTCTTCTCTTTCTTTTCTCTATCTCTTCTCTTTCTCTCTTCTTTCTCTTCTCTTTCTTTTCTCTATCTCTTCTCTTTCTTTTCTCTATCTCTCTTTCTCTCTTCTTTCTCTTCTCTTTTTTTCTCTATCTCTCCTCTTTCTCTCTTCTTTCTCTTCTCTTTCTTTTCTCTATCTCTCCTCTTTCTCTCTTCTTTATCTTCTCTTTCTTTTCTCTATCTCTTCTCTTTCTCTCTTCTTTCTCTTCTCTTTCTTTTCTCTATCTCTTCTCTTTCTTTTCTCTATCTCTCTTTCTCTCTTCTTTCTCTTCTCTTTCTTTTCTCTATCTCTTCTCTTTCTTTTCTCTATCTCTTCTCTTTCTCTCTTCTTTCTCTTCTCTTTTTTTCTCTATCTCTTCTCTTTCTTTTCTCTATCTCTTCTCTTTCTCTCTTCTTTCTCTTCTCTTTTTTTCTCTATCTCTTCTCTTTCTTTTCTCTATCTCTTCTCTTTCTTTTCTCTATCTCTTCTCTTTCTCTCTTCTTTCTCTTCTCTTTTTTTCTCTATCTCTTTTCTTTCTTTTCTCTATCTCTCTTTCTCTCTTCTTTCTCTTCTCTTTCTTTTCTCTATCTCTTCTTTCTTTTCTCTATCTCTCTTTCTCTCTTCTTTCTCTTCTCTTTCTTTTCTCTATCTCTTCTCTTTCTTTTCTCTATCTCTCTTTCTCTCTTCTTTCTCTTCTCTTTTTTTCTCTATCTCTTCTCTTTCTTTTCTCTATCTCTCTTTCTCTCTTCTTTCTCTTCTCTTTCTTTTCTCTATCTCTTCTCTTTCTTTTCTCTATCTCTCTTTCTCTCTTCTTTCTCTTCTCTTTTTTTCTCTATCTCTTCTCTTTCTTTTCTCTATCTCTCTTTCTCTCTTCTTTCTCTTTTTCTTTTCTCTATCTCTTCTCTTTCTTTTCTCTATCTCTTCTCTTTCTTTTCTCTATCTCTTCTCTTTCTCTCTTCTTTCTCTTCTCTTTCTTTTCTCTATCTCTTCTCTTTCTTTTCTCTATCTCTCTTTCTCTCTTCTTTCTCTTCTCTTTCTTTTTTCTATCTCTTCTCTTTCTTTTCTCTATCTCTTCTCTTTCTCTCTTCTTTCTCTTCTCTTTCTTTTCTCTATCTCTTCTCTTTCTTTTCTCTATCTCTTCTCTTTCTCTCTTCTTTCTCTTCTCTTTTTTTCTCTATCTCTTCTCTTTCTTTTCTCTATCTCTTCTCTTTCTTTTCTCTATCTCTCTTTCTCTCTTCTTTCTCTTCTCTTTCTTTTCTCCATCTCTTCTCTTTCTTTTCTCTATCTCTCCTCTTTCTCTCTTCTTTCTCTTCTCTTTCTTTTCTCTATCTCTCCTCTTTCACTTTTCTTTCTCTTCTCTTTCTTTTCTCTCTTTCTTTTCTCTATCTCTCCTCTTTCTCTCTTCTTTCTCTTCTTTTTTTCTCTATCTCTTCTCTTTCTTTTCTCTATCTCTCTTTCTCTCTTCTTTCTCTTCTCTTTCTTTTCACTATCTCTTCTTTCTTTTCTCTATCCCTTCTCTTTCTCTCTTCTTTCTCTTCTTTCTTTTCTCTATCTCTTCTCTTTCTTTTCTCTATCTTTCTTTCTCTCTTCTTTCTCTTCTCTTTCTTTTCTCTATCTCTTCTCTTTCTTTTCTCTATCTCTCTTTCTCTCTTCTTTCTCTTCTCTTTTTTTCTCTATCTCTTCTCTTTCTTTTCTCTATCTCTCTTTCTCTCTTCTTTCTCTTTTTCTTTTCTCTATCTCTTCTCTTTCTTTTCTCTATCTCTTCTCTTTCTTTTCTCTATCTCTTCTCTTTCTCTCTTCTTTCTCTTCTCTTTCTTTTCTCTATCTCTTCTCTTTCTTTTCTCTATCTCTCCTCTTTCTCTCTTCTTTCTCTTCTCTTTCTTTTCTCTATCTCTCTTTCTCTCTTCTTTCTCTTCTCTTTCTTTTCTCTATCTCTTCTCTTTCTTTTCTCTATCTCTCTTTCTCTCTTCTTTCTCTTCTCTTTCTTTTCTCTTTCTTTTCTCTATCTCTTTTTCTCTCTTCTTTCTCTTCTCTTTTTTTCTCTATCTCTTTCTCTCTTCTTTCTCTTCTCTTTTTTTCTCTATCTCTTCTCTTTCTTTTCTCTATCTCTCCTCTTTCTCTCTTCTTTCTCTTCTCTTTCTTTTCTCTCTTTCTTTTCTCTATCTCTCCTCTTTCTCTCTTCTTTCTCTTCTCTTTCTTTTCTCTATCTCTCCTCTTTCTCTCTTCTTTCTCTTCTCTTTCTTTTCTCTCTCTTCTCTTTCTTTTCTCTATCTCTTCTCTTTCTCTCTTCTTTTCTCTTCTCTTTCTTTTCTCTATCTCTCCTCTTTCACTTTTCTTTCTCTTCTATTTCTTTTCTCTCTTTCTTTTCTCTATCTCTCCTCTTTCTCTCTTCTTTCTCTTCTTTTTTTCTCTATCTCTTCTCTTTCTTTTCTCTATCTCTCTTTCTCTCTTCTTTCTCTTCTCTTTCTTTTCACTATCTCTTCTCTTTCTTTTCTCTATCCCTTCTCTTTCTCTCTTCTTTCTCTTCTTTCTTTTCTCTATCTCTTCTCTTTCTTTTCTCTATCTCTCTTTCTCTCTTCTTTCTCTTCTCTTTCTTTTCTCTATCTCTTCTCTTTCTTTTCTCTATCTCTCTTTCTCTCTTCTTTCTCTTCTCTTTTTTTCTCTATCTCTTCTCTTTCTTTTCTCTGTCTCTCTTTCTCTCTTCTTTCTCTTTTTCTTTTCTCTATCTCTTCTCTTTCTTTTCTCTATCTCTTCTCTTTCTTTTCTCTATCTCTTCTCTTTCTCTCTTCTTTCTCTTCTCTTTTTTTCTCTATCTCTTCTCTTTCTTTTCTCTATCTCTCTTTCTCTCTTCTTTCTCTTCTCTTTCTTTTCTCTATCTCTTCTCTTTCTTTTCTCTATCTCTCTTTCTCTCTTCTTTCTCTTCTCTTTTTTCTCTATCTCTTCTCTTTCTTTTCTCTATCTCTCTTTCTCTCTTCTTTCTCTTTTTCTTTTCTCTATCTCTTCTCTTTCTTTTCTCTATCTCTTCTCTTTCTTTTCTCTATCTCTTCTCTTTCTCTCTTCTTTCTCTTCTCTTTCTTTTCTCTATCTCTTCTCTTTCTTTTCTCTATCTCTCTTTCTCTCTTCTTTCTCTTCTCTTTCTTTTTTCTATCTCTTCTCTTTCTTTTCTCTATCTCTTCTCTTTCTCTCTTCTTTCTCTTCTCTTTCTTTTCTCTATCTCTTCTCTTTCTTTTCTCTATCTCTTCTCTTTCTCTCTTCTTTCTCTTCTCTTTTTTTCTCTATCTCTTCTCTTTCTTTTCTCTATCTCTTCTCTTCTTTTCTCTATCTCTCTTTCTCTCTTCTTTCTCTTCTCTTTCTTTTCTCCATCTCTTCTCTTTCTTTTCTCTATCTCTCCTCTTTCTCTCTTCTTTCTCTTCTCTTTCTTTTCTCTATCTCTCCTCTTTCACTTTTCTTTCTCTTCTCTTTCTTTTCTCTCTTTCTTTTCTCTATCTCTCCTCTTTCTCTCTTCTTTCTCTTCTTTTTTTCTCTATCTCTTCTCTTTCTTTTCTCTATCTCTCTTTCTCTCTTCTTTCTCTTCTCTTTCTTTTCACTATCTCTTCTTTCTTTTCTCTATCCCTTCTCTTTCTCTCTTCTTTCTCTTCTTTCTTTTCTCTATCTCTTCTCTTTCTTTTCTCTATCTTTCTTTCTCTCTTCTTTCTCTTCTCTTTCTTTTCTCTATCTCTTCTCTTTCTTTTCTCTATCTCTCTTTCTCTCTTCTTTCTCTTCTCTTTTTTTCTCTATCTCTTCTCTTTCTTTTCTCTATCTCTCTTTCTCTCTTCTTTCTCTTTTTCTTTTCTCTATCTCTTCTCTTTCTTTTCTCTATCTCTTCTCTTTCTTTTCTCTATCTCTTCTCTTTCTCTCTTCTTTCTCTTCTCTTTCTTTTCTCTATCTCTTCTCTTTCTTTTCTCTATCTCTCCTCTTTCTCTCTTCTTTCTCTTCTCTTTCTTTTCTCTATCTCTCTTTCTCTCTTCTTTCTCTTCTCTTTCTTTTCTCTATCTCTTCTCTTTCTTTTCTCTATCTCTCTTTCTCTCTTCTTTCTCTTCTCTTTCTTTTCTCTATCTCTTCTCTTTCTTTTCTCTATCTCTTTTTCTCTCTTCTTTCTCTTCTCTTTTTTTCTCTATCTCTTTCTCTCTTCTTTCTCTTCTCTTTTTTTCTCTATCTCTTCTCTTTCTTTTCTCTATCTCTCCTCTTTCTCTCTTCTTTCTCTTCTCTTTCTTTTCTCTCTTTCTTTTCTCTATCTCTCCTCTTTCTCTCTTCTTTCTCTTCTCTTTCTTTTCTCTATCTCTCCTCTTTCTCTCTTCTTTCTCTTCTCTTTCTTTTCTCTCTCTTCTCTTTCTTTTCTCTATCTCTTCTCTTTCTCTCTTCTTTCTCTTCTCTTTCTTTTCTCTATCTCTCCTCTTTCACTTTTCTTTCTCTTCTATTTCTTTTCTCTCTTTCTTTTCTCTATCTCTCCTCTTTCTCTCTTCTTTCTCTTCTTTTTTTCTCTATCTCTTCTCTTTCTTTTCTCTATCTCTCTTTCTCTCTTCTTTCTCTTCTCTTTCTTTTCACTATCTCTTCTCTTTCTTTTCTCTATCCCTTCTCTTTCTCTCTTCTTTCTCTTCTTTCTTTTCTCTATCTCTTCTCTTTCTTTTCTCTATCTCTCTTTCTCTCTTCTTTCTCTTCTCTTTCTTTTCTCTATCTCTTCTCTTTCTTTTCTCTATCTCTCTTTCTCTCTTCTTTCTCTTCTCTTTTTTTCTCTATCTCTTCTCTTTCTTTTCTCTGTCTCTCTTTCTCTCTTCTTTCTCTTTTTCTTTTCTCTATCTCTTCTCTTTCTTTTCTCTATCTCTTCTCTTTCTTTTCTCTATCTCTTCTCTTTCTCTCTTCTTTCTCTTCTCTTTCTTTTCTCTATCTCTTCTCTTTCTTTTCTCTATCTCTCCTCTTTCTCTCTTCTTTCTCTTCTCTTTCTTTTCTCTATCTCTCTTTCTCTCTTCTTTCTCTTCTCTTTTTTTCTCTATCTCTTTCTTTTCTCTATCTCTCTTTCTCTCTTCTTTCTCTTCTCTTTCTTTTCTCTATCTCTCTTTCTCTCTTCTTTCTCTTCTCTGTTTTTTCTCTATCTCTTTTTCTCTCTTCTTTCTCTTCTCTTTCTTTTCTCTATCTCTTCTCTTTCTTTTCTCTATCTCTTCTCTTTCTCTCTTCTTTCTCTTCTCTTTCTTTTCTCTATCTCTTCTCTTTCTTTTCTCTATCTCTCTTTCTCTCTTCTTTCTCTTCTCTTTTTTTCTCTATCTCTCCTCTTTCTCTCTTCTTTCTCTTCTCTTTCTTTTCTCTATCTCTCCTCTTTCTCTCTTCTTTATCTTCTCTTTCTTTTCTCTATCTCTTCTCTTTCTCTCTTCTTTCTCTTCTCTTTCTTTTCTCTATCTCTTCTCTTTCTTTTCTCTATCTCTCTTTCTCTCTTCTTTCTCTTCTCTTTCTTTTCTCTATCTCTTCTCTTTCTTTTCTCTATCTCTTCTCTTTCTCTCTTCTTTCTCTTCTCTTTTTTTCTCTATCTCTTCTCTTTCTTTTCTCTATCTCTCTTTCTCTCTTCTTTCTCTTCTCTTTCTTTTCTCTATCTCTTCTCTT
>NW_027508116.1:7500-10000 GCF_051348905.1 Ranitomeya variabilis
ACGCGTCTCGGACTCGGGACGGACAACCGGCAAAAGTCCCCCTGGAGCCGCGGAAGCCTGGTCTCGGCGCGAGTGCGAACTTCCATGCAAAAGGGGGGTACTCGCCAAACCGCCTACCCGAGTCGAGGAACCACGAAAACAACGGATTTTGGTCGGGGCCGAGAGGTACCTCTCTCTCCTATATCCTGCAGCTGGTGTGCAAAACTGGGTATTTGCATGGTGAGACACCGACCCCCACTTTAAGGGAACAAAGTCAAAAAGTGTCCGACCTCCTGGAGCCGTGCGGCGGATCCGGCGGCCAGAAATTTCCTCATTCCGGTTCTATTTTTTTTTTTTTCGAATTTGCGAAATTTGGAGGCCAGGCGGCGTAGCTGGGACCTGGACTAGCTCGAAACACCCTGAACCGGTGAGCGGAATCGATTTCCCAAAGTTCTACGGCTCCCGGAAGCCAAAAACAGCTCGCCGGAAAATTTCAAAGTCCCAAGGACTCTTTCTTGAAAATCAATCCGGGGGCCATGGAAGTGTCCTCGGTACAACCTCAGAGCTTTCCCCCGCCTGGAAGTCTGACAGCGGTCTGACGTTTTTCAAAGTTTTGAGCTCTCTGTTTGTTCTCAAAGTCACAAAATCGCTTTTTTTCAGTTTTCCACCCAGCAGACCCAAACTTCACCCCCACTTAGGTCACTGTCTAGGGGCGCCTTACGACATATTGACGCCCCTTTAGGGTGGAAGTAGGGGAAATGGGTGATTTTTACACAAAATCGGAAATTTCTCAAAATTTTTCTAAGTGTCAAGGACTCTTCCAGAAAATCTCCCCCAGGCTCCTGGAAGCGTCCCCGGTACACCTCTGGCGGCTGCCCCCGCCTGGAAGTCCGACACACGCCTGAAATTTTCAAAGTATGAAAATACGCATTTTCATCCAAAAATTCAACTTTCCCCCGTGCACCGCAAACTTCACCCCCACTTAGGTCACTGCCTTGGGGTGCCTTACAACATATTGACGCCCCCCTGGGGTGGAAGTAGGGGAAATGTGACATTTTTTCACAAAATCGAGATTTTCTCAAAATATTTCTAAGTCCCAAGGACACTTTCAGAAAATCTTCCCCAGGCTCCTGGAAGCGTCCCCGGTACGCCTCCGGCGGCTGCCCCCGCCTGGAAGTCTGACACACGCCTGAAATTTTCAAAGTATGAAAATACGCATTTTCATCCAAAAATTCGACTTTCCGCCCGTGCACCGCAAAATTCACCCTCATTTAGGTCACTGCCCTGGGGTGCTTTACAACATATTGACGCCCCCCTGGGGTGGAAGTAGGGGAAATGTGACATTTTTCACAAAATCGGAAATTTCTCAAAATTTTTCTAAGTCCCAAGGACACTTTCAGAAAATCTTCCCCAGGCTCCTGGAAGCGTCCTCGGTACGCCTCCGGCGGCTGCCCCCGCCTGGAAGTCTGACACACGCCTGAAATTTTCAAAGTATGAAAATAATGCATTTTCATCCAAAATTCGACTTTCCGCCCGTGCCCCGCAAACTTTACCCACAGTTAGGTCACTGTCCTGGGGTACCTCACAACATATTGACGCCCCCCTGGGGTGGAAGTAGGGGAAATGTGACATTTTTTCACAAAATCGAGATTTTCTCAAAATATTTCTAAGTCCCAAGGACACTTTCAGAAAATCTTCCCCAGGCTCCTGGAAGCGTCCTCGGTACGCCTCCAGCGGCTGCCCCCGCCTGGAAGTCTGACACACGCCTGGAATTTTCAAAGTATGAAAATAATGCATTTTCATCCAAAATTCGACTTTCCGCCCGTGCCCCGCAAACTTTACCCACAGTTAGGTCACTGTCCTGGGGTACCTCACAACATATTGACGCCCCCCTGTGGTGGAAGTAGGGGAAATGTGACATTTTTCACAAAATCGAGATTTTCTCAAAATATTTCTAAGTCCCAAGGACACTTTCATGAAATCTTCCCCAGGCTCCTGGAAGCGTCCCCGGTACGCCTCTGGCGGCTGCCCCCGCCTGGAAGTCCGACACACGCCTGAAATTTTCAAAGTATGAAAATACGCATTTTCATCCAAAAATTCAACTTTCCCCCCGTGCACCGCAAACTTCACCCGCATTTAGGTCACTGCCCTGGGGTGCTTTACAACATATTGACGCCCCCCTGTGGTGGAAGTAGGGGAAATGTGACATTTTTTCACAAAATCGAGATTTTCTCAAAATATTTCTAAGTCCCAAGGACACTTTCAGAAAATCTTCCCCAGGCTCCTGGAAGCGTCCCCGGTACGCCTCTGGCGGCTGCCCCCGCCTGGAAGTCCGACA
Source organism: Ranitomeya variabilis (assembly GCF_051348905.1). NCBI lineage: Eukaryota > Metazoa > Chordata > Amphibia > Anura > Dendrobatidae > Ranitomeya > Ranitomeya variabilis. Next base: position 9,818 of record NW_027508116.1, read on the forward strand.
CACGCCTGAAATTTTCAAAGTATGAAAATACGCATTTTCATCCAAAAATTCAACTTTCCCCCCGTGCACCGCAAACTTTACCCGCATTTAGGTCACTGCCCTTGGGTGCTTTACAACATATTGACGCCCCCCCTGTGGTGGTAGTAGGGGAAATGTGACATTTTTCACAAAATCGAGATTTTC
>NW_027508116.1:20000-25000 GCF_051348905.1 Ranitomeya variabilis
GGCAATACGCCGGGTACTCCCTTCGCCAAACTCGTGCCCCCCTTCGATTCGTCTTTCCTTCTCCATCCTCCCTTCTCGCTCCGGGGCGTCCGCTTGGTCTCTCTCTCTCGCTCTCCCTCTCGCTCTCGCGCTCCCTGCCGAGCCGCCTCGGAGGACGGCGGACGAGGGGAAGGCGACGGCGTTCGGCCGCGGGGCACACCGCACGGTGAGAACCCACTCGCCCGCCTCCCCGCACGTCTGTCATCCCCCCACTATCGTAGGGGCTCGGGAAAAGACTGGAAAACGCGGAGCTCGGCGGTGGCGTGGAAGCGCCACCCACCGCCGCCGCTCTCGCCGATGCCCACCGCGGAGGCCGCCCTTCGGACGCTGGGGTGCGGCGCGGGCCTCCGCGGACGAGCTGCGCATCTGGAAGTCAAAGGGCCGCCCTCGGAGAAGATCGTTGTGCTGCCCCGCGCGGGGAGCGATTCGGACGGCGGGCCCCCACGCCGAGGTGGGTGGGCGCCCCTCCGTTCGCCCGTGCGGGTCGTCGGACCGCTGCCGTACCACGGTTCGGGTCAAACTCCCCACAGCTCGGCCGCCTCCGTCCGTAGACGGGAGGGCGACCGCCGGCGTGCGCGCCCAAGGACGAGTGCCTGAAACCCGGGGGGGGGTAACAGAGGAAGGAGACCGCCCGCCGTAAACCGACGCGGGCTCCAAAGCCCGGGCCGAGCGAGCGGCACCACCTCCCCACCCGGGAGCGCTGAGCCAGATCGATCGGAAGAAAGGGCAGGGGCTCGGGTGGAACCCCTGCCTCCGTTCTTCCCCTCGGGGGAGACGGGGAAGAAACGTGCCCCTGGAGTCCTGGAAGCGAGTGTCCGGCGCGCTCCGGGCGCCCTCGAGACGGAAGCCGGGTCGCGGTGCGATTCTCTCATAGGTCTCCCCGTTGGCGCGGAAGCGGGAGACATCCGACACAGAGAAACGCCGAGCCCGCTCCGAGGGGACAAAGTCAGAAGGAGCGATCCGCCCTCCCAGAGCCCTCCTGCGGACGAGGACTCTGGATCTGCCCCCCTTCTGACGACCGTCGCCCTCAGAGGACAGGAACCCACGTGGGGAGGGTCCGTTCGGGCTCGGGCGACCCAGGAAACGCGTCTCGGACTCGGGACGGACAACCGGCAAAAGTCCCCCTGGAGCCGCGGAAGCCTGGTCTCGGCGCGAGTGCGAACTTCCATGCAAAAGGGGGGTACTCGCCAAACCGCCTACCCGAGTCGAGGAACCACGAAAACAACGGATTTTGGTCGGGGCCGAGAGGTACCTCTCTCTCCTATATCCTGCAGCTGGTGTGCAAAACTGGGTATTTGCATGGTGAGACACCGACCCCCACTTTAAGGGAACAAAGTCAAAAAGTGTCCGACCTCCTGGAGCCGTGCGGCGGATCCGGCGGCCAGAAATTTCCTCATTCCGGTTCTATTTTTTTTTTTTTCGAATTTGCGAAATTTGGAGGCCAGGCGGCGTAGCTGGGACCTGGACTAGCTCGAAACACCCTGAACCGGTGAGCGGAATCGATTTCCCAAAGTTCTACGGCTCCCGGAAGCCAAAAACAGCTCGCCGGAAAATTTCAAAGTCCCAAGGACTCTTTCTTGAAAATCAATCCGGGGGCCATGGAAGTGTCCTCGGTACAACCTCAGAGCTTTCCCCCGCCTGGAAGTCTGACAGCGGTCTGACGTTTTTCAAAGTTTTGAGCTCTCTGTTTGTTCTCAAAGTCACAAAATCGCTTTTTTTCAGTTTTCCACCCAGCAGACCCAAACTTCACCCCCACTTAGGTCACTGTCTAGGGGCGCCTTACGACATATTGACGCCCCTTTAGGGTGGAAGTAGGGGAAATGGGTGTTTTTACACAAAATCGGAAATTTCTCAAAATTTTTCTAAGTGTCAAGGACTCTTCCAGAAAATCTCCCCCAGGCTCCTGGAAGCGTCCCCGGTACACCTCTGGCGGCTGCCCCCGCCTGGAAGTCCGACACACGCCTGAAATTTTCAAAGTATGAAAATACGCATTTTCATCCAAAAATTCAACTTTCCCCCCGTGCACCGCAAACTTCACCCCCACTTAGGTCACTGCCTTGGGGTGCCTTACAACATATTGACGCCCCCCTGGGGTGGAAGTAGGGGAAATGTGACATTTTTCACAAAATCGAGATTTTCTCAAAATTTTTCTAAGTGTCAAGGACTCTTCCAGAAAATCTCCCCCAGGCTCCTGGAAGCGTCCCCGGTACACCTCTGGCGGCTGCCCCCGCCTGGAAGTCCGACACACGCCTGAAATTTTCAAAGTATGAAAATACGCATTTTCATCCAAAAATTCAACTTTCCCCCCGTGCACCGCAAACTTCACCCCCACTTAGGTCACTGCCTTGGGGTGCCTTACAACATATTGACGCCCCCCTGGGGTGGAAGTAGGGGAAATGTGACATTTTTCACAAAATCGAGATTTTCTCAAAATTTTTCTAAGTGTCAAGGACTCTTCCAGAAAATCTCCCCCAGGCTCCTGGAAGCGTCCCCGGTACACCTCTGGCGGCTGCCCCCGCCTGGAAGTCCGACACACGCCTGAAATTTTCAAAGTATGAAAATACGCATTTTCATCCAAAAATTCAACTTTCCCCCCGTGCACCGCAAACTTCACCCCCACTTAGGTCACTGCCTTGGGGTGCCTTACAACATATTGACGCCCCCCTGGGGTGGAAGTAGGGGAAATGTGACATTTTTCACAAAATCGAGATTTTCTCAAAATTTTTCTAAGTGTCAAGGACTCTTCCAGAAAATCTCCCCCAGGCTCCTGGAAGCGTCCCCGGTACACCTCTGGCGGCTGCCCCCGCCTGGAAGTCCGACACACGCCTGAAATTTTCAAAGTATGAAAATACGCATTTTCATCCAAAAATTCAACTTTCCCCCCGTGCACCGCAAACTTCACCCCCACTTAGGTCACTGCCTTGGGGTGCCTTACAACATATTGACGCCCCCCTGGGGTGGAAGTAGGGGAAATGTGACATTTTTTCACAAAATCGAGATTTTCTCAAAATATTTCTAAGTCCCAAGGACACTTTCAGAAAATCTTCCCCAGGCTCCTGGAAGCGTCCCCGGTACGCCTCCGGCGGCTGCCCCCGCCTGGAAGTCTGACACACGCCTGAAATTTTCAAAGTATGAAAATACGCATTTTCATCCAAAAATTCGACTTTCCGCCCGTGCACCGCAAAATTCACCCTCATTTAGGTCACTGCCCTGGGGTGCTTTACAACATATTGACGCCCCCCTGGGGTGGAAGTAGGGGAAATGTGACATTTTTCACAAAATCGGAAATTTCTCAAAATTTTTCTAAGTCCCAAGGACACTTTCAGAAAATCTTCCCCAGGCTCCTGGAAGCGTCCTCGGTACGCCTCCGGCGGCTGCCCCCGCCTGGAAGTCTGACACACGCCTGAAATTTTCAAAGTATGAAAATAATGCATTTTCATCCAAAATTCGACTTTCCGCCCGTGCCCCGCAAACTTTACCCACAGTTAGGTCACTGTCCTGGGGTACCTCACAACATATTGACGCCCCCCTGGGGTGGAAGTAGGGGAAATGTGACATTTTTTCACAAAATCGAGATTTTCTCAAAATATTTCTAAGTCCCAAGGACACTTTCAGAAAATCTTCCCCAGGCTCCTGGAAGCGTCCTCGGTACGCCTCCAGCGGCTGCCCCCGCCTGGAAGTCTGACACACGCCTGGAATTTTCAAAGTATGAAAATAATGCATTTTCATCCAAAATTCGACTTTCCGCCCGTGCCCCGCAAACTTTACCCACAGTTAGGTCACTGTCCTGGGGTACCTCACAACATATTGACGCCCCCCTGTGGTGGAAGTAGGGGAAATGTGACATTTTTCACAAAATCGAGATTTTCTCAAAATATTTCTAAGTCCCAAGGACACTTTCATGAAATCTTCCCCAGGCTCCTGGAAGCGTCCCCGGTACGCCTCTGGCGGCTGCCCCCGCCTGGAAGTCCGACACACGCCTGAAATTTTCAAAGTATGAAAATACGCATTTTCATCCAAAAATTCAACTTTCCCCCCGTGCACCGCAAACTTCACCCGCATTTAGGTCACTGCCCTGGGGTGCTTTACAACATATTGACGCCCCCCTGTGGTGGAAGTAGGGGAAATGTGACATTTTTTCACAAAATCGAGATTTTCTCAAAATATTTCTAAGTCCCAAGGACACTTTCAGAAAATCTTCCCCAGGCTCCTGGAAGCGTCCCCGGTACGCCTCTGGCGGCTGCCCCCGCCTGGAAGTCCGACACACGCCTGAAATTTTCAAAGTATGAAAATACGCATTTTCATCCAAAAATTCAACTTTCCCCCCGTGCACCGCAAACTTTACCCGCATTTAGGTCACTGCCCTTGGGTGCTTTACAACATATTGACGCCCCCCCTGTGGTGGTAGTAGGGGAAATGTGACATTTTTCACAAAATCGAGATTTTCTAAAAATTGCACTAAGTCCCAAGGACTCTTCCAGAAAATCTTCCCCGGGCTCCTGGAAGCGTCCCAGGTACACCTCCGGCGGCTGCCCCCGCCTGGAAGTCTGACACACGCCTGAAATTTTTAAAGTATGAAAATACGCATTTTCATCCAAAAATTCAACTTTCCCCCCGTGCACCGCAAACTTCACCCGCATTTAGGTCACTGCCTTGGGGTGCCTTACAACATATTGACGCCCCCCTGTGGTGGTAGTAGGGGAAATGTGACATTTTTCACAAAATCGAGATTTTCTAAAAAATTGCACTAAGTCCCAAGCACTCTTCCAGAAAATCTCCCCCAGGCTCCTGGAAGCGTCCCCGGTACACCTCCGGCGGCTGCACCCGCCTGGAAGTCTGACACACGCCTGAAAATTTCAAAGTATGAAAATACGCATTTTCATCCAAAAATTCAACTTTCCGCCCGTGCCCCGCAAACTTTACCCACAGTTAGGTCACTGTCCTGGGTTACCTCACAACAT
>NW_027508116.1:35000-37500 GCF_051348905.1 Ranitomeya variabilis
GCGGGTCGTCGGACCGCTGCCGTACCACGGTTCGGGTCAAACTCCCCACAGCTCGGCCGCCTCCGTCCGTAGACGGGAGGGCGACCGCCGGCGTGCGCGCCCAAGGACGAGTGCCTGAAACCCGGGGGGGGGTAACAGAGGAAGGAGACCGCCCGCCGTAAACCGACGCGGGCTCCAAAGCCCGGGCCGAGCGAGCGGCACCACCTCCCCACCCGGGAGCGCTGAGCCAGATCGATCGGAAGAAAGGGCAGGGGCTCGGGTGGAACCCCTGCCTCCGTTCTTCCCCTCGGGGGAGACGGGGAAGAAACGTGCCCCTGGAGTCCTGGAAGCGAGTGTCCGGCGCGCTCCGGGCGCCCTCGAGACGGAAGCCGGGTCGCGGTGCGATTCTCTCATAGGTCTCCCCGTTGGCGCGGAAGCGGGAGACATCCGACACAGAGAAACGCCGAGCCCGCTCCGAGGGGACAAAGTCAGAAGGAGCGATCCGCCCTCCCAGAGCCCTCCTGCGGACGAGGACTCTGGATCTGCCCCCCTTCTGACGACCGTCGCCCTCAGAGGACAGGAACCCACGTGGGGAGGGTCCGTTCGGGCTCGGGCGACCCAGGAAACGCGTCTCGGACTCGGGACGGACAACCGGCAAAAGTCCCCCTGGAGCCGCGGAAGCCTGGTCTCGGCGCGAGTGCGAACTTCCATGCAAAAGGGGGGTACTCGCCAAACCGCCTACCCGAGTCGAGGAACCACGAAAACAACGGATTTTGGTCGGGGCCGAGAGGTACCTCTCTCTCCTATATCCTGCAGCTGGTGTGCAAAACTGGGTATTTGCATGGTGAGACACCGACCCCCACTTTAAGGGAACAAAGTCAAAAAGTGTCCGACCTCCTGGAGCCGTGCGGCGGATCCGGCGGCCAGAAATTTCCTCATTCCGGTTCTATTTTTTTTTTTTTCGAATTTGCGAAATTTGGAGGCCAGGCGGCGTAGCTGGGACCTGGACTAGCTCGAAACACCCTGAACCGGTGAGCGGAATCGATTTCCCAAAGTTCTACGGCTCCCGGAAGCCAAAAACAGCTCGCCGGAAAATTTCAAAGTCCCAAGGACTCTTTCTTGAAAATCAATCCGGGGGCCATGGAAGTGTCCTCGGTACAACCTCAGAGCTTTCCCCCGCCTGGAAGTCTGACAGCGGTCTGACGTTTTTCAAAGTTTTGAGCTCTCTGTTTGTTCTCAAAGTCACAAAATCGCTTTTTTTCAGTTTTCCACCCAGCAGACCCAAACTTCACCCCCACTTAGGTCACTGTCTAGGGGCGCCTTACGACATATTGACGCCCCTTTAGGGTGGAAGTAGGGGAAATGGGTGATTTTTACACAAAATCGGAAATTTCTCAAAATTTTTCTAAGTGTCAAGGACTCTTCCAGAAAATCTCCCCCAGGCTCCTGGAAGCGTCCCCGGTACACCTCTGGCGGCTGCCCCCGCCTGGAAGTCCGACACACGCCTGAAATTTTCAAAGTATGAAAATACGCATTTTCATCCAAAAATTCAACTTTCCCCCCGTGCACCGCAAACTTCACCCCCACTTAGGTCACTGCCTTGGGGTGCCTTACAACATATTGACGCCCCCCTGGGGTGGAAGTAGGGGAAATGTGACATTTTTCACAAAATCGAGATTTTCTCAAAATTTTTCTAAGTGTCAAGGACTCTTCCAGAAAATCTCCCCCAGGCTCCTGGAAGCGTCCCCGGTACACCTCTGGCGGCTGCCCCCGCCTGGAAGTCCGACACACGCCTGAAATTTTCAAAGTATGAAAATACGCATTTTCATCCAAAAATTCAACTTTCCCCCCGTGCACCGCAAACTTCACCCCCACTTAGGTCACTGCCTTGGGGTGCCTTACAACATATTGACGCCCCCCTGGGGTGGAAGTAGGGGAAATGTGACATTTTTCACAAAATCGAGATTTTCTCAAAATTTTTCTAAGTGTCAAGGACTCTTCCAGAAAATCTCCCCCAGGCTCCTGGAAGCGTCCCCGGTACACCTCTGGCGGCTGCCCCCGCCTGGAAGTCCGACACACGCCTGAAATTTTCAAAGTATGAAAATACGCATTTTCATCCAAAAATTCAACTTTCCCCCCGTGCACCGCAAACTTCACCCCCACTTAGGTCACTGCCTTGGGGTGCCTTACAACATATTGACGCCCCCCTGGGGTGGAAGTAGGGGAAATGTGACATTTTTCACAAAATCGAGATTTTCTCAAAATTTTTCTAAGTGTCAAGGACTCTTCCAGAAAATCTCCCCCAGGCTCCTGGAAGCGTCCCCGGTACACCTCTGGCGGCTGCCCCCGCCTGGAAGTCCGACACACGCCTGAAATTTTCAAAGTATGAAAATACGCATTTTCATCCAAAAATTCAACTTTCCCCCCGTGCACCGCAAACTTCACCCCCACTTAGGTCACTGCCTTGGGGTGCCTTACAACATATTGACGCCCCCCTGGGGTGGAAGTAGGGGAAATGTGA